>NW_004524604.1:19216344-19220911 GCF_000260255.1 Octodon degus | reverse complement strand
CCCAAGAGCTGGGATTACAGGTGCATGCCACCACGCACAGTCTGGAAAGATATACTTTTAAAAAAATCACACAAGGGCCGGGGAGATGGCTCAGTAGAATAAGCACTTCCCCAGAAAGCACAAGGGCCTGAGTTCAATCCCTGGAAAAAAAAAAAAAAAAAAAAAATCACACAAAACTCCTCCATATCTTAGTAATAACTGGTGTTCATGCAACATGAGTTATTTGGTATGTGACAACAAATTAATATTATTATACATAAAGTAATTCTTGTAGCTGTGCATTTTACAAAAGAAATGAGATAATACAAAATTCACAAAAATTTCATTTAATGCTTACCTTTTGTTGGGCTGAGATTCTGATCTATAAATCCTCTTAGTTCTGTATTTGTGGAAGTCAAACCAACCTGAACAAAATAGTTATGAAAATTAAAAATAGCAACTTAAATTTTATGGAATCACTTCATAAGCTAGTTTAGACACTCCACCAGAGGCCCATATCTAACGTTATATATTGTTACACAAAAGCGAATTAATTGGGATGCGGATATAGCTTAGTAGCACAGCACGTGTTTGGTAAGTGCAAGGTCGGTCCTAAGTTCAATTCTTTTTTTTTTTTTTTTTTGGTGGAACTGGGGATTGAACTCAGGCCCTTGCACTTGCCAGGGAAGTGCTTATTCCACTGAGCCATCTCCCCAGCCCTTAAGTTCAATTCTTTGTACAAAAAAAAAAATGTGAATTCATTAAGCTGGCATGGTGGTACACACCCATAATCCCACCTACTCAATAGGCTGAGACAGGAAGATCATAAGCACAAGAAATTTAGTGAGATCCTTTCTTAAAAATTTAAAGGAGCCAGGCATGATGGTGCACACCTGTAATCCTAGCACTCAGAAGGCTAAGGCAAGGAGCTGGTGAGATGGCTCAGTGGTCTAAAGCATCTACTTAGAACAAGCTAAGCTAAGCAAAGCACAGGGACAACGGTTCAATCCCCCAGCACCACATGCCAGCCCGCCCGCCCCTTGGTGGGCTGAGCTGGCCACACACTAAATAAATAAATAAATAAATAAATATTTAAAAAAAAAAAAAAAAAGAAGGCTAAGGCAAGAGGACTACTGTGAGTTTGAGGCTAGCCTGGGCTACATAGTAAGTACAAGGCCAGCCTGAACTACACAGACTGTTTTTTAAAAGATTATAATAATTAAAAACGGGTGGCTCCATAGCAGAGACTCTGCCTAGTATGCACAAAGCTCTTTTTAATTCCAAACACCACACACACACACACACACACACACACACACACACTTTCCATCTTCTGCTGGGCCTACAAGTCAGTGAGTACCTGTTTAACATGTGTTAGGCATTCAGTTTAATCTTCACTAACACAAAAAATTAAAATCTCCATCCTTATTTAATGCCATTAATTTTCTTTTTAAAAAAAATGTATTTAGTACAGGGTCTATAGGGTCTCACTACACAAATCAGACTCATGGTCCTCCAGTTTTCAGCTTCCCATGCTCTGGGATTACAGGCGCATGCCACCACACCCAGTCTCAGTGGTTATCTCAGAGGGGCCAGCATGGCACACCAGGGATTAAACCCTGGTCCCTGCACCTGCCCAGGCAGGCACTTTAGTCCTCTGAGCTATCTGGCCAGCCCTAACGCCATTAATTTTCAATGTTCTTAACCATCACCTATAGTGTTTTCTGACACTGTGACACATAAGGAGCCAAATAAGGACCATCAACACCACAATGCTACAATGAATCAATTATGTGGCTAGCACTCGAGCTCATAAAGCTGTCAGGCCTTGATCAAGTCATACAATTTCTTCATCTGTGTATCTGATTATACCAGTACTTACCGAATCAGATTATCATAAAGATAAAATAAGGTAAGTCAAAGTATAGAGAATGGTACTTAGCATATATTCTAATCTACATTAAGATTTATTACTAGTTAGTATTATGTTTCAGGGACTTTTAATAGCACATGTGTGTATAAATTCACTTTAAGATAATTTATTTCTATTTTAATACCTATAGGACTATCTGGCATCACATCTGACTATGGTACTATGATAAATGAAGTATCAAAAATTTGCTATGGAGTCTATAGGGAAAGAAACCCTCTGTTTCTGAAAACTTGACACAAAACAAATTACAATAAATGGTTGTTTTATAAATAGTAGGTTGCTTTATCCAGTGAAGATTTGTAATCTTTAATTATCACAAGTTGGTAAACTAACAAGTTTCTAATTTAGTAACTCAAACATTCTTTCACAGTACTATCACACTGAAAGAATTTTTAACAGTTGACGTTCCTAAGGTATCATGGATATATAATAACTATATATATTTAAGGTACATAAGTGGTGTTTTGATACATGGTTACATCATGAAATGATCACCGTAACCAAGCTAACTGACATGTCTGTTAGCTCTACACAGAGCTCTGTGTGAGACTGAATATCCACCTGGAATGGGGCACACCTCAGTGGAAGTGGGATCCCCAGAACCACAAGTAAAACAAAAGTATATCCTCACAGTGAACTTCAAGTAAAAAGCACTATATTTTAAATTACTATCACCATGCTTTCCATCAGATCTCCTGACATCTGAAAGGATGCACACAAAGCTTTAGAACTTCCCATCTGCTCATATGTATTTTGTTAAAAAAAAAAAAACTTCATTAGTTTATATTATTCTTCATAAGCCCTCATTTGATATCTTACAATTTCAAAATACAAGAGCTTATTATTTAATTACATGGTCAAATGCTCTATTAAAAGTAGTTGCTTTTTGTGGAGAGGTATATCACCAGAAATGTTTCTAGATATCCCTCATAATACGACTAATTCTGATGCAACAGATATTAGATAAATGGATTGTACTTTTTTTTCTTCTTTTTTTTTTTTTTTTGGTGGAACCGGGAATTGAACTCAGGCCCTTGTGCTTGCCAGGGAAGCACTTATTCCACTGAGCCATCTCCCCGGCCCTAAATGGATTGTACTTATCAACCAATTCTTATGGCATAATAAAATATCTGAGAATAAAATATCTAGAAAATAGCTTATTAATCTAAATAGATAATGATGCAGAAACTACTCTGTCTAGTTTCTTCTAAGTACAGTATCAGGTATCAGTGTTCCCTTTTCAACAAAATTTGAAACAAATAACCAGGCGTTATGACTCCAAAACCACTCACAAATGCTAAGGTGAAATATTCAATTTGAGCAACACCTGTTCAAGAGTATATTGTCATTACTAAAATGTTTCTCTTTTTGAGCCACTCATGCTGGTACACACCAGCAGCCTGAGAGGCTGAGGCAGGAGGGTCACAAGTAGGAGCCAGCTTGGCAGCTCAGTGACATTGCAAGACTCCGTCTCAAAATAAAACTGAAAAGGGCTGAGGATGTAGCTCAGTGTCAAGGTCCTGGATTCAATTCTAAGTACCTCAATCAATGGACTAGAAATCCCCCTTTTCAATTATTCTGTTATAAAAAAAGAGAAAGACAAAAGTCTATATTCTACTTCAAAAAGAAAGTAACAAAAGCCTGTGATACATTCATTCCACACTTGATGCAACATGACCATTTAACACATAAAATAACTTCAAAAGGATCATTTTGTATCTTTTGTTAATATACAACAATAACAGCAAAAAACCTCAACTAAAACCACATGTTCACAGCAGAGAATTAACCGTTACTGGGTTACTGTTATGCATACACACCTGCTCTTCATGTCCCCCTTGTGCAGAGTGAAACAGCAAACAGATTCACACACGTTTTAAGCAGCTGTACAAGTGCACCTTAGTAAGCAACAAATTATACTCTAAAAACTTGGATAAAGGTCAACTGAGAATTAATATACTGCTAACTTCGGTCTCTACAGAGAAGAGAGACTTCTATTTAAAGCTTATATAAATACTAGTAAAATGTACTTAATTGGGCTGGGGAGATAGCTCAGTAGAATAAGCGCTTGCCTGGCAAGCACAAGGGCCTGAGTTCAATCCCCGGTTCCACCAAAAAAAAAAAAAAAAGTACTTAACAAGAACTTGAAAGTATGCACCTATTTCATTTTCATAAATATTTTATAGTTTAAAGCCAAAAAGAAAAGTACATTATTTGAAAGTAGAAAATGTTGACTAGAAAAGGTATTAACAATTCTTTATTCTATTTCAAAAGGATTTTTCCCCCCTTTGGCAGCCTCAGGATGCCTTCAGGCATTTTTGGTTTGGCATGAGTTTGAACCACAGCATCCCGAGACTGACTGCTTTGTTTAAGCAGGCACTTAAACAACTGAGCTAATGGGCAGGCCCCCAAATAATTTGTTTCTTTGGTTTTTGGTTTTTGGTTTTTTTGCAGAACCGGGGATTGAACTCAGACCCTTGCACTTGCCAGGGAAGCACTTATTCTACTAAGTCATCTCCCTGGTCCCCTCTTTATTCTATTTCAAAAGGACCTATACTTCATTAAATGTGAACAAAGTACACTCATATTTCATATTACATTTTTTTGCTTAATCAGATCCTGCAAAAAGTCTTCTACTAAAGTATTCCTTTTTTA
>NW_004524604.1:19211101-19216088 GCF_000260255.1 Octodon degus | reverse complement strand
ACACACACACACACACACACACACAAAATTAAAAAAAAAATTAAAAAAAAATAAATAATAATATTGATAATAATTCCTAGGCTAACTTGGGGGGGTAGAGGAGATACTAGGAATTGAACCTGGACCTTCTCACTGAGCTAAATCCCAGCTTTTTTTATTTATTCTTTTGATACAAGCTGTTATTAAGCTGCCTAGGTTAGGCTTGAACTTGTGCTGAGTTCATAGCATGGGCCACCATGCCCAATTAATTTGTCTTTTCCTTTTCAGTATCTTCTATATTTTGTAAAATAGCTATGTAAAAAGTTTCATTGACAAAACAAAACAAGAAAAACCTCAAGTGTAGCTTAATCTCTCTTTTGCATACTTAGGTGAACTTAAATTACAATACACCTGTATTTTCTATTCAGAAGACTATTGCCAGATACTATATTCTCTTTGCAACAATCTGACCCTATATAGAAAAAATATACTGCTAGCTCCTCATCTCTTCCTTTTATGAAATGATCCACCCACACTTCATCCTGGTAAGAACAGTAACATTAAAGGCTCAACTGTGCATGGCAGCAACAATGGGCTCACTGGTCCAGGGCTGGCCATGTCCGTCTCTAGTGTCTAAGTATGTGAGCCAGGCAAAGTCCACCATAGTCCTCCATGGAATCTAAGGCATAAATACTATAAAAATTTCCGATCTTCTTCTAAGATAATATAAGGGCCATGTAGGCCACTGCATCAACAGGTAGACAGCCAAAACATAGAAGAGCCCTTGACACCATCATTTTATGTCCTGATCAACTCAAATATATTTGAAACCATAATAGGCTAAGCTTTTCAAATATATAAATTTATACATTCCACTTTTTGCTTGGAACTGTTTTTCTGCTTGTTTTCAGCCAGGATCTTGCTATATGGCCCAGGTTGGCCCTGAATTCACAATTCTCCTGCCTCAGCCTCCTGAGAAGCCAGGATTACAGGTGTGCTCTACTACACCTGGCTCCTTAAACCATATTAGGTAAGGTTTTTATAATGTCCAACCATAGTAGGCCTAGTGGGCCGGCCAAATAGTTCAGCAGATTAAAGCGCCAGCATGCAGGCACAGGGGCCAGGGGTTCGAAACCTAGGCCTGCCGTGCCAGCCCTTCCCCCAGGGTGAGCTGAGAGAGCAATTGAGACTGAGCGTGGTGGTGCACATCTGTAATCCCAGCTCTTGGGAAGCTGTAAACAGGCGGATCACTGAGTCCAATCTAGTAGTGAGACCCTGAACACCCTATAGACCCTTCCCTAAAATAAAATTTAAAAAACAGTAGGCCTAGTACAGCATGGATAAGGCAAAAGTTACTACTTAGGAAAACTGTTCTAAGAGAAATATAAAATGAAAAACAGAAATTAAAAAGGTAAGTACCTGAATATATATTTGAGTTTCCATAAGAAGGAAATACCAGTCTGGAGAGATAGCTCAGCAGCATCAGCACCTGCCTGGCAAGTGCAAAGTCCTGAGTACAATCCCTGGCACTACATGCTGTGTCAGCCCCGGAATCACAAGTGGGCTGTTCTGGCCCTGATACCAGGCGTGGTGGTGCACGTCTACAATCCCAGTACTGGAGAGGCTGAGAAAGGATGATCACTATGAGTCTGAACTGCATAGCTAGACTCTGTATCAGTTTAAAAAAAGGAGGAAGAGGAGGAGGAAGAAGTAATATCTTTTACACCTATGAGTCACTCATCACCATCACAGGACAAAAATCAGTCCCTTTTCAAAACTTTTTTCAGTGGCCTTCTAAATCATCAGGATAGGGGCTGGAGAGATGGCTCAGTGGTCTAAATCACCTACTTGAAACAAGCTTGGCAAAGCACAGGGACCGCGGTTCGATCCCCCAGCACCACATGCCAGCCAGCCCTGCCCCCTGGTGGGCTGAGCTGGCCACACACACACACACAATAAATAAATGTAATAAATAAAAATAAATAAATAATTAAAAAAAATATATATATAAGCTAAATCATCAGGATAACAGCGATTTCTTCCTGTTTTACTTGCCATTCTCTGTATTTCCTTTGTCACTTCTCCATCTCCCTAGGTTTATATTGGAGAAGCCCTGTGCTCAGACGTGGGTCATCGTGTATTCTCCACCCATGCACTCACTGTGTAATCAGATATAGTGTCTCTACTTTAAAATAATTTTATATGGATGCCTCTGGATGTCCAAGTGCTTCTCTGAGCACCAGTTTTTTGCCCAACTGCCTACCTACTCAATATCTCCACCTGGATGTTTTAGGTTCCTCAATTTTAATATGCTCAAAACAAAATTTCTCAGTTTGCCACAAGATCCGGTACCTCTCTGAGAGAGTTCCTCTTCTCATTACTCAACACAGCTGTTACACAAGCCAAATACTTAGAAGCCTCCTTTAACCTTTTGCTTGGGCTACATCATAATTACTCAACAAATCCTGATAACTGTTGCTAAATTATAATGAAGCAAAATCTGTATTTGAGTACAGCTACTAATGAATATTAAAAGTACGTTCAGAAGCTCTCAATTATAACCCAGAATAAGAAAATAGACACAGTAGTCCCCTTTAATTCATAGGGATACATTCCAACACCCCAGTGGATACCTGGTGATTCAGACAGCGCCAAACCCTGTATGTGTTCTTCCTATGCATACATATACATGATAACTGTGGTGGACTACCAACTGGTGGTCAACTTGTTATACCCAGCTGAACTGAACTAGCATGGTGCTAGGTGTCAGAGGCCACCTGAGGCTTGTTGCCAGCAGCATAAGAGGCAGAACTAGAGAAGCTTTGGAGCTGTTGAAAGCTGCTGGTTCTCCTGGGCTATTCTGCTGGGTGACCTTGTTTTATGCTGGCTTTCCCAGTCAACTCCACTGTTCCTATCAGAGGAGGAGATGAGGACCTTGTTGAGGTCACTAAGAATGGATACAGTTCACTTTGGGGAAGCCTCTGAACCTCATCTTAAGCATCACTCCCTGGCTCTTGAGGGGAAAATGGTGCACCGCTCAGTCTCATGGAGAAGCTTGTCACACTGGCTTTCCTGATGGGAACTCAGCCTTCCTCATCTGCAGAGGAGCTGGGGACCTTGCTGTCACTGGGATGGCTGTGGCACTTTTCAGAGGGAGCTCAGGTTCTTACTTTTTGCATTGCTTCCTGGTTCCAGTAGAAATCCCTCAGCCTGCTAGCACAGATCCTTCATCCCGCTGGCACAGACTTTCTAGTTTCCACCCCTGACCTTTGGGCCTTCCCAGAGCAGATCTGTGAAACAGGCCTGCATGAGACACTGTCATAGGCTCTAGGCCTCCAGTTGGACTTGTGAGGGGCAATGTTATGAGCTCCAGGTTTTCAGCTGGACTCATGCAAGATCATAGGATCCAGGCCCTCAGCTGGATTCTTCAGTCTTTAGTGTGTGGACAGATTTCCTGCACTAATTGGCATATGATTCTGTGGGTGATTTATTATAAAATGTCATAAAATGTGTCCTGTATTGCACTGTTCCCCTTGCAAAAACCCCATATCACAATAATAATTTAGCTTATAAATTAGGCAAAGTAGAACAGCTAACATACTATGATAAAAGTTATGTGAGCATGGCCTCCCTTTCCCTTTCCAATATCTTACTCTTTTACCTTTTCAGTTCAAACAGTTTGGCATATCTGATAGTGTATTTGGTTTTGGGTTTTTTGGGGTTTGTTTTTTTTTTTTTTTTTTTGGCAGAATCAGGGACTAAACTCAGGCCCTTGCGCTTGCCAGGCAAGCACTTACTCTACTGAGTTATCTCCCCAGCCCCAGTTTAGCATATTTGAATCACCGGAATTACCACCCTGCATTTTGGGGCCATCACAAGTTAAATAAGCAACACTTGGGCATAAGGACCATGCTACCTCATCAGTCAGAACTCAGCAGGCTGCTAAGTAGCTAATGGTGGTGTATGCAGCATGGGGTAGCTGGACAACAGGAAGACTCCATCCCAAGTGGATGGTGCAAGATTTTACCATACCATCTAGATTGGAACACAATTTAAAAATTCATGAATTGTTTATTTCTGGAATTTTCCACTTAATTATTTCTGGGCTGTGGTTGACCTTAGATAACTACCAAATTGTGGAAAGCAAAACCACAAGGGGTAATTTTATAATGCTTATAAAGGCCTTTCTCCTTAACGTTAGTCTTTAGTGTAAAATGGGTACTATTTAGAATACACACTCTAAACCCGGGCACTTCCAAATAGCTCTACCTATGACTGCATGAGGCTTTTGGGACATCTGGATACAACTCATAACAGAGCCTGTAAAATTCCTAGACTCTTGCCTGGCAAGCACAAGGACCTGCATTCAATCCCCAGTTACACACACACACACACACACACACACACACACAAAATAATAATAATAAATAAAATAAAATTCCTAGTCTCAAATTGCCTGAGCCATTTCTACATTTTTATAATAATTAAATTTAAAATTTTTTAGTTATAAACTTTTTAAAGTTTGAATCAAACATTCCTATACAAAAACCTGTAAGCAATAAATTATAATAAATCAGTGCCCCGTATGTTATACTATTTTATGGCATAATCCTCTACTGTAAGTGAAAACAAATACTTGAAGATCCAGAAGTTATATCCTCAAATACAGGGTAAAACTTAGCTAACTTCTCCAAAACATCTAAGTCTAACTAGTGCTGCTGCAGAAACCACCTCAGGGAAGATAACACCTTCTTCTGATTAACATTGGAAAATAGAAAGGAAAAGATTACATGGGAAAGAGCAGTGACTTGCTCAGTAAGGGTTCTAGTAAATATCAAAACTAATTTATGACAGCACCCGAAGAGGAAGCACATGAGAAATTTTCTGGAGATGGCAATTTTGCATCTGTTGAGAGGGAACAAACTGGAAATAATGTTTAAGAATGTTGTTGTATCCATTAAAGTTCTATAATCAAGAGCATTAAAATTTATCTCCTACTCTACATAAA
>NW_004524604.1:19209439-19210911 GCF_000260255.1 Octodon degus | reverse complement strand
ATTGTAAATCCATGCCAATAAATTTAGTTTGATTAACCAAAATAGTTATGTATGGGGAAAAATAGCTTATTTTAAAAAACACATGAAAAATTTTATAAGTACTTACATTTTTTGTCATCATGTCAAACTGTATTCTATTTAAGATTCTGATAAGCCATTAAAAACAAAGAAAAATAAAAACTTCGTCTTCAATAATTCTTTAAAAGAATATCCTGTTAAAGGAAAAAAGAGGGAATAATAATGTAATAATAGTAGGCAACATTTATATCATATTTAATAGGTAACATGTATTTCTAGGTAAACTAATCCTCACAACAGCCCTATGAGACATGTACCATTTTAATTCCCATTTTTTAAGTAAAATCTGGAATTTTACACCAGTTAAAGAATTTAATCAAGTTGTAGAGCCTGAACTTTGAAATACTATCATATGCCCTTTAGATAGGCAAGAAATGCATGAGATAAATCTAGAACATCTTTTTTTACCTAAAGTAAAAAGGCTTTTAAAAAATGACTAAAACATCAAAAGTATACCAGAGCTACATTTAAGGACCTATGAGTAGACCATCTGGGAAAGATGAGCTCTAACATGTATTCTAGTAACAGATTATAAATCCAATGACTAAAATCAAAATTGAAGATCACTGGAGATAATGGAGGACAAGGAGAAGACCTGTGCAGAATGCAAACTAAAATATAAACAAATAACAGTTATTAAAACCTTCATTTTATAAGTATCATAATAACCAATAAAAAGGCAAGAATCATCAATATTAAAAACTGAGGGGCTGGGGAGATGGCTGAGGGGAATAAGTGCTTCCCTGGCAAGCACAAAGGCCTGAGTGCAATCCCTGGTTCCACCAAAAAAAAAAAAAAAAAAAAAAAAAAACTGACTGATGACAGTATGGTGATAACAAGATATTCACAGAGCCTCTAAATCATCTCCCCACAGGGCTGGTGAGATGGCTCAGTGGTCTAAAGCACCTACTTAGAACAAGCTTAGCAAAGCGCAGGGACGGCAGTTCAATCCCCCAGCACCACATGCCAGCCAGCCCCGCCCCCTGGTGGGCTGAGCTGGCCACACACACACATAAATAAATAAAATTTAAAAAAATAAAATAAAATAAATCATCTCCCCACAAAATACTTACCAAATATGCAAATGTTTCAGTGACAAATCCTGACACACTCAACTTTAGCTAAGTGATCAAAGTTACCAATGACCATCAGTAATAGCACAAAGCCATCACAATTTCTTCAAGTGCTCTAAGATGGATACAATACCATTTCTGAGATCTGATACTAAGATCTGAATCTAGAAATAAAATAGAGGTTTTCTGGCCAAAATGCAAAATCTAAATCTAATAAGTAAATATCATAGAAGTCCAAACTGAAGGGCATTCTACAAAATAAAGGCCTGTACTCTTCAAAAACACTGATGCTGGGGTCCGGGGAGATGGCTCAGTGGCAGT
>NW_004524604.1:19199536-19209339 GCF_000260255.1 Octodon degus | reverse complement strand
AAAAAACATTGATGCTGGGACTGGGAACATATTTCAGTTGAAAGAGCACTTGCCTACCAAGGACCCTGGGACTGATCCCAAGCACCAAAAAACCAAAGAAATACACAAAAACATTAAGTGTTATGGAAAGTAAAAAAAGACTGAAAAACATTTCAGATTTTAAAATACCAAAAACATAAAACTAAATTCAGTGTGTGACCAAACTGGTCTCTGGATTAGAAAACGCAATTGTTGTGAAGGCCATTATGTAATAGAAGATAATAAGGTCCACATGCTTGATAAATGGTATTACTTCAAGGTTATCATTCAAGATTTTGATCAGTTAGAAGTGGGGTTTTAGCTGAAAGGAGAGCACATAACTGTATTCCCAGGTCTCTGGAGGCTGAGGCATGAGGACTGCAAATGAGGCCTGCCTCAGCTAGCTAGTGAGTTCAAGGACAGCCTGGACTACATAGTGAGACTCAACCTCAAAATACACAGACACACAAACACACATACCTACATACATACATACATGGCCAATAGCAACATACATACATATATGGCCAGCTAGCAAACAGGGGGTTCTTTGAGTACCTTTTTTCTTTGGAAAAATACAGTAATATATGTAGGAGGAAAGGAAGATGATAACAGTAACTTATTCTCCATGAAAAAAGTGTATGATCTGAAAATACAGAAAATAATGTGTATATGGCAAAAATGTTCACAGTTGGTGAATCTGAATAAAGAATACTGGAGAATTCTTTGCTCTACTTTTGTGATTTTTCTCTTATTTTAAAATTATTTCAAAATTAAAGCCTTAATGAGGATTAAATAAAATTAATTTGGAACAATCATAAGTAATAGGAGCTTTAAAAAATCAGGGTGGCAAAAAGAAAAAAATCAGGGTGGCTGAGGAGATAGCTTGGCAGCATAAGCGCCTGCCTTATAAATGCAAAGTCCCAAGTTGTATCTCCGGTATGCCAGCCCCAGAACCAGGCAACCCGGCATGGTGACACACACCTATAAATCCCAGTGCTGGGGGGATTGAGACAGAAGGATCACTATGATTTTGAATTGCATAGTGAGACCCTATACAAAAAAAAAAAAAAAAAAGAAAAGAAAGAAAATCAAATGCCTACCTTAGACACTAAGATCTGAATCTAGAAATAAAATAGAAGTGGGAGAAAAACAAGATTGGATTTTTTCTCTTTCAATATAATTCTGAGTTTGTAATTTTTCAATGGTGAAAAAAACATAAATTTAAAAATCCAACAGCTGAACCACAACTACCATTTTTGCCTTTCCTCTGTAGCTATATGACTGCTATCATGAAAATCAAATCTCCATATCAGATCTATTTTACATTTATTATTTCTTATGCCTTCATCAGTGATACAAATTTAAATATGAGGTAAATCATAAAGCACAAGTGCCTGATATCCCATTCACCAAGCTATAGAAACTTAAAAGGCTAAAATATAAATACACTTTGAAGATGTAACTATTTTAATCAAGCTTGATCTAACAGCCCTATCTATATGTCTGAAACATCTCTTAAAGCACAAATTTATGAAATTTGTCCATATTTGTCCAAACCAAGGCAGCTGCAACAAATGTCAAAGAGAACAAATACAGGTTATAGTCTCTGGCCACAATGTAATTAGGTTAGAGTTGAGTAATAAAAATAATAATTTAAAATGTAGTGCTAAGTGACAAATATAATAAAATGTGTAGTCTAGCTGAACTAGCATTTTTAGTGGTATATCTTTCTTTCTTTCTTTCTTTTTGCGGAATTGGGGATTGAACTCAGGCCTTTGCACTTGCCACGGAAGCACTTATTCCACTGAGCCATCTCCCCGGCCCCAGTGGTATATCTTTCTATTCTTTTTTTTTTTTTTTTAATTTTAGGACAGGGTCTACAGGGTGTTCAGAGTCTCACTACTAGATCAGACTCATTGTGATCCGCCTGTATATAGCCTCTCAAGTGCTGAGATTACAGGTGTGCGCCACCACGCCCAGTCTCAATTAATGACTCATCACACTCCAGGGGCTGGGCCAGTACCACAGGCTGAGGGATCGAACTCCTGGCCCCTGTGTCTGCCTAAGCAGGCGCTTTAATCCAATGAGCTATTTGGCTGGCCCTAGCTATTCTTTTTTTTTTGTTAGCAGAACCAGGGATCAATCTCAGGACCTTGCACTTGCCAGGCAGGTGTTTACGCCACTGAGCTAGATCCCCAGCCCACCTATCCATTCTTTAAGCCACCGATTTAAAAGCTTTTTTAAAAAGTGGGAACTCAAAGATGAAAAGGAAAAGCATAAATTAATGAATTAGAAAAAAATCAGTAAGTTAATAAGCTGATTTTAAATGTCCTAATTAGATTAAGCATCTAATAAAGCAGCAGTATAGTAAAATACAGTGTGGCCTGACTCAATCTCAGCTCTGACTTACTAGCTATATGATCCTACCAAGTAATTTAACCTTTTAGAGCTTTAGTGTCTTCATTTAAGAGCTTGTTTAGAGATTGTAGCAGGGCAGCTCAGGCTACTAGGTGCTGAGCTAGCCCCTAGCCAAGGTACCCCTAGCCAAGGTACCAGGCCTCTTCTGTCGGGGTGGTCACCCTCTCCCACTGAGCATGCAGCTGCAGCTTCAGGAGAGCCACACACAGAGCAGCGAGGGAGGAAGGGGACACCCACGTACCCAGCCAGACCAGCCAGCTCAACCCCGGTGACCAGTAGAGTGACAGATGTTTCAGCCAGACTGCCCTCACATCCTGGTGTCTCCATTTAAAAAACAGGAATTATGCATGTTTCAGAATTACTTCAAGGTTAATTTAAACAACATTTATTAGAACTGAAAATAATCAGATCCATGTGCCAAATGTCCTCCAGTTCATATATAAATCCTCTGAATACTTCTAACATAAAAATGTTCGATTTTTAAAATTTGGGGCTGTGAGCTAGGCATGGCAGCACACATTTACCATCCCAGCCTTGGTAACTTACTAATACCCTGTCTCCAGGGGATTGCATCTAGTAGTATTTATATGGTAGTGTCTTACTATCCTGTGCTGAAAGTTATTCTGTCAATTCCTTTTTAGTCACATAAATATCACAGTGCCACTCAATTAGCACAGCCTTTGGGAAATATAATACAGTATACTAAATACAGAAATGAATCAGATTCACCAAGGGACATCTAGCTCTAGCCATTCATGCCATGATTTGGACACAAAGAAATAGAAGGGGGGAAGGACACCTAGTAGCCAGACCTAGTAACAGTATTGGTTTAAATTTTATTGGCCAAAACTATGACATACATTATATGGTCAGTCCATCTGAGAGAAGGCTGAAAATGCAGTAGGGCGTTTTGTTTTTGCACTGAGGATTAAACCCAGGGCCTCTGTACTAAATTGCACTCCCACACCCAACAAAACTTCACATGTAATCCCACACACACAAGCCAAAAAGCTTAACTATATTTTTAATTAAGTTCAATATACATTATAAAAAGACATGGGATTGTGACAAAGACCCTCTTCATTCAATTCAGAATTAAGAAATATGTTATATTGGCTTGGAGCAAGAGTTTACAACCTTGTAGTTAAAAAACACTTCAAATTGCTTTTAAAGCTTCTTTTTTATATTGTCTTTTAAAATTATTTGCAAATTTGCAATATAGGATTTAAATTTTCAACAATATCTACAAACTAAAGGTGGCACCAAATGTTTCCACCTGCCCTGTTTAGCAGTACTAACAATTCTCAGACATAAACTAGTTGAGCACTGATGCATCGTTTATTCAGACTCAACAACCTCTTCCTATCACCAAGGTCTTCTGTTAAAAAAAAAAAAAAGGTTGTATTTCTTCTTCCAGCTTTGTGAACACATTAAGTCAAGCTTAAAAGTCAATCTTTTGACCTCACCATCTGCCACGAGCTCTCGTTAGTTTTAGACAATGCAATTCTCACAGATGGCCTCAGAATGCAAGCCCTTTTCCTTTCCACCCACAATTTAGTAGCTTCAGACACAATGCCTTTCCAAACAGTATTCTGATCAAAATATAAAGACGAAAGCAAAAATAATTACAGATAAATTAGAATTCAGCAGTAATATCATTTGAATCAAGGTCTGTAGACTGCCCAATACTGCCAATAAAAGATGCTGCTACAAATTAAAGGTCAGTAAAAAGTGTGTTTAAACAGCAGACATTACTAATGTGAAATATGTACCTATAACTCAAAATTTATAAACTATTTAGAATGAAGGTTGGAGATAAGGCTCAGTGGCAGATCTGCCTAATGTACATGAGGCTCTGGGTTCAATTCCCAGTACCACAAAACAAACCCACAATAGAGAAAGCATAATAGGATTGTAGCTCAGTGGTAGAGCACATGCTTAGCATATGCAAGGTCTGGTTGGATCCTCAGCACCAAACAACCACCACAATAAAACTCCCAAAATAAAAAGTAAGTATCACTGGGCAAGGCAGCATACACCATGCCCATAACCCCAGCTACTTGGGAGGCTGAGATAGGAGGACTATAAATTCCAGGTCAGCCTGGGGAACATAATGATACTCCACCTTAAAGTAAAAAAAATAAATGTAAAAAAAGGGCTGGTGATGTAGTTCAGTAATGGAGCACTTCCCTAGGATGTATGAAGCCCTAGACTCAGTCCTCAGTTCTTAAATAGAAAAAGAAACCCACAAATATCAGCCATAATCCTACTTATCTGAGTCAACTATAACTTAATGGTCTAACTTCATTTTCATTAAAGTGACAATAACTGTCATAGTGATCAACATATTTAGGCACCCACTTAAATACCTCATGCAACTCTATTAGGTATATATTTTTATTTTTTGGTACATATTTTCATTTTACAGCTGACAGGTCAGTTTTAGAAAGCTACAATAATTTTTCCAGTTCATCAACTATATAAATGGCAGTGCCAGAATACTGAACCAGGATCTCAAGCAGCAGATGTGACCTGAAATGCTAGTATACTTCACAAAGTATGTCTGACATGGGTAGAATAAATATATCTTCAAAATATTACAATGCAACGAAATGTAATTATTGTTATTATAATACATCTAGCAAAAAGGATAACAAACCATCTATCAAACCTGCTTATAGGACAAATCATAGAATATTGAATTGGGTATTTACCTTTTTTAATTTCAGTACTTTTTTTTTTTTTTTTTTGCACCGAATGCCTTCAAGGCATGACTGTCTGTCTTGTGTTGTGGGGATCGAACCACAGCAACCTGAGCCTGACTGCTTTGTTGAAGCAGCCACTTAAAGAACTGAGCTAAGGGGCAGGCCCCCAGTACTTGTTTTTTTGAGCAGTAAATTCTTCTTCCCCCCCCCCAACCGGGGACTGATCTTAGCCCTTGAACTTGCCAGGGAAGCACTTACTCCACTGAGCCATCTCCCCAGCCCCTCTCATTCATTTTTATAACTACTATTACTTTACATCATTATATGTAATTTACTTCATTAGCCCCCACTGGTGGACATTTAGATTTTATGATTGGTTACACTAATCACTTTGGGGGCTGAGTACTGAGGACAGAACACAGGGATTTTTGTTTTGTTTTTTCAGAACCAGGGATTGAACTCAGACCCTTACGCTTGCCAGGGAAGCGCTTATTCTACTGAGCCATCTCCCTGGCAGAACACAGGGTTTTGCATCAGTCATATCCTCACTCCTCCCTGCATCTGATTTGGTTCATTTGATTTATTTGATATATTTTATTTTATTGAGACAGGGTCTCGCTATGCAGATCAGCTGGTCTTGAACTCTCTATGTAGCCTAGCCTAGCCTTGAACTCATTTGATACTTCTGATTCAGCCACCAAGAAGTCACCACAAGCCGGGGAGATGGCTCAGTGGAATAAGCACTTACCTGGCAAGTGCAAGGGCCTGAGTTCAATCCCCGGTTCTGCCAAAGAAGTCACCACAGCCAGCTTCCCTCCCTTTTTTAGGTCAAAGTCTCACTAAGTTGACCAGGGTAGGCTAGAATTTGAAATCCTCCTGTCACAGGTTCCCAGAGTGCTGGGATTACAGACATGAGTCACCTCCCCAGGATCAGTAAATACATTTGGGCTCATCTTTGCCTACCTCTGCAGCGCTGAGTTGAACTACTTTCTGATAACCTTCTCTGATCCAGTTTCACTGGCTGTTTCTTCCTCAGAAAAAAAAGTTCCTGCAGATTTCCTGCACATTTCTGCCTGGAACTTGGACCTGGTAAATTACTCATCCTACAAATTGTTTCTCAGATGTCCTTTCTTCAAGGAAAACCATCCCTTTTTTACTCTTCAGAAGAAGTCAACAGTCTCTACTTATTACTCTCCTACTTTCTCCTTTCATAGGACATACAGGTTCATCATTACGTATTTATTTATGTGATTATCAAACTGTGGCCTGTCTCGGCCTATGAAAGGGTAAACTCCACAAGGGCAAGGAACACTGTACTTTTTCCTCACTATGCCTGGCTTGTGGTTCCAAAGTTGAAGAAATATTTGTCAAATGAACAAAGTACCAGTATTTTGTTTATTTTTAGCCCTAAATAATGTATGGTAATGTCATCTAATGAAAAAACACAAACATTTAACATATTCACACATCTGGAAGTTCAGTAAGCTACATAGTGTAATTCTGAGCATCATTTTCTTATAAGTAACAAAATTTTTTTGAAATCAGCATTCTATTTGTGTTCATTAATTTTCTTGAACAAGTACAATGGAAAAATATTATAAAGTCCATTTAATTTCACTAATTTTAATATGAAAAGGGTAGTAGGCACAAGCAAATCTTTTGAAAACTTTTTCCTTTATTATAAGCTACTCATCTAGAGAACCACTGACATTTTATATTTTGTCTTCTGTTTGTTTGTTTTATGGGATGCTGGGAATCAAATCCACTATTGAGCATGCAAAGCAAGTGGTCTACCATGGAGCTTCATTCCTCATTCTAACATCTTACACTTTAAGAAGGAAAAAGACTGAATTTTTATTTTTATTGTTCATTTTTTTAATTATTTATTTATTTATTTATTTGTGTGTGCGTGTGTGTGTGTGTGTGTGTGTGTGTGTGTATGGCCAGCTCAGCCCACCAGGGGGCAAGGCTGGCTGGCATGTGGTGCTGGGGGATTGAACCGCAGTTCCGGTGCTTTGTTAAACTTGTTCTAAGTAGGTGCTTTAGACCACTGAGCCATCTCACCAGCCCCTGTTCATTTTTTTAAATTGAGAGGAAATTTTTTTTTTAATTGAGATTTACATAGGCCTTTATCCAAGCTAGATAACAATCTAGTTAATACCACAATCGGCAACACATTTGTGCAATGAAATAATAAATAATGCTACCTTAGCACTAGTTAGTTTGCCAAATACAAGCTAACTGCCAGCTGTATATCAAATACTGAGTAATAGCTGGGGAGATGGTTCAGTGAATAAGCGCTTCCCTGGCAAGCACAAGAGACTGAGTTCAAGCCCCGGTTCCGCCAAAACAACAAAATTTGGGGCCGAGGAGATGGCTTAGTGGAATAAGCGCTTCCCTGGCAAGCACAAGGGCCTGAGTTCAATCCCCAGTTCCTCAAAAAAAAAAAAAAGAAAGAAAGAAAGAAAAAAGAAAAAGAAAAAGAAAGAAAGAAAGAAATCAGCGTGCTGGGGCCAGGGAGATGGCTCAGTGGAATAAGCACTTCCCTGGCAAGTGCAAGGGCCTGAGTTCAATCCCTGGTTCCACCAAAAAAAAAACAAAAAAACAAAAAAAAAAAAAACTGAGTAATAAAGAAACTGAGCATTAAACATGGAGCACTGAAAATAAAGCAGGAAGGGCTGGGGAGACAGCTCAATAGCATAAGTGCCTGCCTGGCAAGTGCAAGGTCCTGAGTTCAATCCCAGTACCAAAAAAAAAGATAAAGCAGGAAATAATGACACAATCCGACTTCATGGAGCCTACATTTTAACTACAAAACCATGCAGTTAATAACACATTGCAGAACTACTTAATGACGATTAATATACAAATGCTGCAATAAGGAAATAAAAGATGGACAGAACATGTAAAATAAAGGACTTTAAATCTATTGGCTCTGTAGAAGACTCCTCCAAGCCACTTAAGTTTGAGTTGAATTTACTAACAAAACTAGACATACTAAGAAACCAAAGCTGCATTCAATCAGCAGGAAACAGAACAAGAAAGATCAGCAGTAGGACAGCATATGGGAAGTTCAGCAACTGAAGAATGTCGGTGTCTGCAAACAAAGGGCAAGGGGAAGGCTGCAAAGAGAAGGGATTGGAAGCCAGATCGCACAGAATAAAAAAAAAATCAATTAGTGGGAAGCCTCTGAAAGATTTCAATAGGGAACTGCAGCACCTGGACCAGAGATGCTATATGGTGCTCTCCAAAGAATAAATAAAAATTATTTGCATTCTAATTGGTTAATAACCAGCAATATCAGATATATTTTGTATTTCTTTAGTAACTAAAAAGCTCATTTGTTTCCTAATTATGCCAAATAAATATATATTTGCTATCTACAATTCATTTATCTAGCAATCAAACTACGTTTGCTCACTGGCATAAATTTCCAAGCACAGCAACAAGGGAAAAATATCCCCAGTAAACAAATTAGCTTTCAAGAAATCCAGGCACTAGTAACTAAGTCCTCAGGGCTTCTTTTATCTTATTAATTTAATTTAACATAAAGTTCTCAGTGAATTTGCTTATCTTAATTTTCAAGCTAGAAACCAATTACACTCAGCAGAAAGGATGAGTGAAAGGGAGCAAATGTTTAAGCACTGATGGAGATGCGTCCACTGACAAAGTAAGTAACTGTCAGCCACGGCATAACACTAAAGCACACAGTAGGCTAGCTAAGAAAGAGTTCCTCCTCCCTTATTCCCTGGCAAAACTGAATTACTGACATGTTCGAATACGTGCCCCTACAGTAAAACCTAAAGGATACTTTCACTTCAAACACATGTAACTTTAACAAATTATCGATATTTACTATTTATTCTTAAATACTAAAAACAAATGTCTAAGAGATAATATTCCTTTATCTCTATGCAAAGAAACAACTGCAGATGAGATCATAAAAATTTAGAACAAAATCCTATTTCAAAATCCTGCCAAGAACCTAACAGAAAGGTTCTTTTATCAAGCAGCATACACCAAAGTTTAAACCATTAATTCATTTATCCACAATGACTACATGGATTAGATCACCTGTTGCACATATGCTGCTTAGGAGGGTCTCAATTCCAACTCAACATAGCTTTAGATTAGCGACACAAATGTTAAGACTTATCCTTACTGATCTATCACAAGAGGCTAGATGAGTTTCTTTTTTTAAAATGTATTTAGTATAGGATCTATATTACACAGATTGTTTTTAATGTATTTAGTACAAGGTCTTCATTACACAGATTGGACTCAGTGATCCTCCTGTTTTCAGTCTCCCAAACGCTGGGATTACAGGTGTGTGCCACCACTCCCAGTCCCATTCAATGTCTCAGCATGCCCCGGGGGCAGGGCCAGCATGGTGCACCAGGGTCTGCTAGATGGGTTTTTAAATACAACTGTGCTATAAATATGCATATAGACCTATGCTAGCAGAAAATGTTCAATTTTCTGGGTGTGCTGGCACGCACCTATGATCCCAGCACTTGGGAGGCTGAGGCAGGAGGATCCTTGGGAGTTCAAGGCCAGCCTGGGCTACAAAGTGAGCTCAAGGCCAGCCTGAACTGCATGGTGAGACCCTGTCTCAAATACAGGGAGGGAGGGAGGGAGGGAGGGAGAGAGGGAGGGAGA
>NW_004524604.1:19192865-19199436 GCF_000260255.1 Octodon degus | reverse complement strand
GAGAGAGAGAGAGAGAGAGAGAGAGAGAGAGAGAGAGAGAGATTCAATCTGCCCAATAATAAAAAAATTTAAGAAGACAAAAATGGGATAACTAAAAAGAAGCAATGTAGGCTGGGAATACAGCTCAAAGATATAGGGCTTGTATAACAAGTGTCAGGCCCTGCATTTGATCCCTAGCACCACAAAAAGAATACAAAAAGAAGCAATCTATGAAGAAAATAGCACCATTATCTAATTCTTATTAGACTATCGTTGTACTTACACAATACCTAGTATACTCAAATAAAGGTGAAATAATTTTATAATCCTAAGTTAATAAATAATTTCCCAAACTAACTCTACAGAATAGTTATTGCCATTTTAAAGGTGAGAAAATTGAGTCAAGAGTTCAAATAACTTGCCCAAGGTCATGAAGAACCAAAATGCGTAAGTATAGGTACATGACAAATTACCATATAGATGTTCTAAGATGTCATTAAAAGATAAATTCTAAGCAGTTCCACTTAACTTAAAGATTTTAAGACATATTAAAGGATGTTCACTTTATTTACAAATGCATAAGAATATAAATTAAGCATTCAACAGTTTTTAATGATCTAAAGAAACTTCTGAAAAAGGGCACAATGTAAGAATATTTGCTTTACTTGCACAGCTCTTGGTTGGCTTAATTTTTTCAAGTACTACATGCTGAAACAAGACAGTCCCAACCCCTCACCAATTCCAGAGAGTAAGGTGGAGGCCTAGCATTTGGACTAATCAAAGGGTTCCAGCAGAAGTTGCCGTCAACTGTGTCAAATTTTAAGTGAAGTACAGATTTTCTTTTCCTTTTTCTCTTCCTTAAAACCAACTCCGGGGAAGGCAGGAGAGGGGAGAGCAAGACATGTGCACTGAAAAGTACCTCAAGCACCAGGAGCGCACAAAGGACACACAGATTACTCCAGAACTCATCACTGAGAGAAGCTTGATGGCACGCCTGCACATACACTTCCAGCTACATGTGTACGCACAGCTGCAAGAAAGGCACACAGGGAAGTCACGCATTATGTTATTGCTAATTTGACTCAAGATGTCCTACAGAAGAAACTTCTTTAATACATATTTGCATTTTCACTGAAAAAATTATGCATGCTCCTGAGTCTTTAAAAATTTATTACAGAAGAAAATATATTACATACCAACTTATTCCAAATTCTTGCCCCCTCCATCTTCTCCACAATTCTCATGACCAGATGAATACCATGATTAGAGAATTACTGCAATCTATAGGTGTTCCCTTGGTTACACATAACCTTTAAAAATTTTGAAGTTATAGATGTTACCTGAAACCATTCTGATTACAGAAATCTCAAGATATAAAGACATTTCCTGCATCAGAACACTTTACATCTCACTTGCAAACTTCATTATGCATTTTCACACAAGCATTTACATGTAGGGCAATATAGTTTTTTGGCTTTAGTATTTTTAAACATTATCTTGTTAGATGGTATCATATAATATTGAGTTTTCATTTTACAATGACAGATATACTTTTCTGAGACAAGGTTTTGCTATGTAATCCAGGCTGGCCTTGAACATGTGGCAATCCTCCTCTCTCAGCCTCCTCGGTGTTGGGATTACAGGTGTGCACCACCACATCAGGCTGTCCCTACTTTTTTTTTTACTTTTTTTTTTTTTTTTTTTTTTGCCAGGAATCAAACTCAGGACCTCATACTTGCCAGATAGGCCTGGCCCATTTTTTAAATGTAGTACTACTTTTCTGTGGTAAGAGAACAATTTTGCATCTTAATTTTGTTGATGGATACATGAAACTTAACATGTCGCAGAACTATATAAAGAGTACATACAGAAATGGATAAAGTCCAAGTAAGACCTGTAGTTTACCCACTGCACTGTGCCAAAGTAAATTTCTGGTTTTATTAATATACATAATGTGTTACTACTGGAGGAAAGCTGGGTGATAGGTGTATGGTACCTATCTACACTAGTTTTACAACTTTTTTGAATTTATAATTATTTTAAACTAAAAAGTAAAAGAGAAGGGGTACATTATTTTTAATTTAATTTGTTCAATAATATCCCTACATGACAAAAAAAAAGTAACCAGACAATATACAACGGTACACAGTGAAATGCCATTCTGCTGATGTTGTTTACCTTGTTCCTATTTGCCACCTATCCCATTTATGCCTTTGCATGGACAAAGTTCCAATGTTCCTTACGTTACCTGCCTCTGATTACTTTAAGCACACCTAAGCAATACAAAAATTCTGTACTTCTCCCTTCCCCAGTGTTAAGGATTAAAAACAAGGCCACTAGCATGTTAGGCAAGCACTGTACATTCTCAGATCCTACATTCCCAATTCTTCATAATCCTAAATATATCGTTTTGTGTTCTGAGATCTCACAGCCATACAAAAACATCTTCAATGCCTAATATGCTGTCATATGAATACAACATTATTTTACAAGTTCTTTCTTGTTGAAATTTGGGTAATCTTCCAATTTTTTGCTATTATGAATAAATCTTGTACATATGTACCACTTTCACATACAGATTGTTTTGTATTAATGCATCTTAAGAGTTGTTTCATTTTGTTTTGTTTTGCTTAATTTTTTTGTCTTTTTGAGACAGGGTCTCACTATGTAGTTCAGGCTGGCCTTGAGCTCACTTTTGTCACCTAGGATGATCTTGAACTTGCAACCATCTTCTTGACTCAGCCTCGGAGTACTGGAATTACAGGCTTTACCACCATGCCCAGCTGGTTTTGTTTTTGTGGTACTGGGGATCCAACCCAGGGCCTTGCCCATGCTAAGCAAGTGATCTAGCACTGAGCTACATCCCTCATCCTATTTATTTTGAGACAGGTCAAAGTTACCAAGACTGTGGAGGAAAGGGACTGTAGGCAAAAAAATATAAAATAAGGGCCCCATTGTGATTTATGATTAAAAATCATTTCACTGAAGGAAACAACTAACAAGACAAGGGAGGGGTGATAAATAGTATACAGAAAGCCAAGCATGGAGGTACCTTTACCAAATCAGCTTACAATGCAAAAGGGACAAGGGGCAGCCATGTACAAGAAAGTGCTCCATACAAGAAAGTGCTCAGAAAAGTTCAAGTTAGAATGTTGAAGTAATGGTTTGATTAGCAATTAGAAAGCTGCAGCTGGTCAAATAGCTCAGCAAACTAAAACGCCTGCTTAGGCAGAGTGTAGCAGCCGGGTTCGATCCCCAGTGCCAGCCCTGCCCCTGCAGCATGCTGAGATAGAAATTGAGACTGGATAGACTGGGCATAGTGGTGGGCGCCTGTAATCCCAGTTCTTTGGGAGGCTGAACACAGGTAGATCATTACAAGTCTGATCTACCTAGTGAGACCCTGTAGACCTTGTAGACCCTTTAAAAAAAAGTACAAAAAAGAAAAGAAAGCTCTAGGGCCTCGGAGATAGCTCAACAGTCTAAACCCCTGACTAGGCAAGTGCAAGGACCTGGGTTTATCCCCAACACCACATGTCATGCCAGCTCCGACCTGGACACACAAAGCCAGCCACCAAGACCAGGCATGGTGGCACATGCCTATAATCCCAGTGCTGGGGAGGCTGAGACAGAAGGATCACTATGAGTTGGAGCTGTGTTAGACCCTGTATCAAATACATTAAAAAAAATTTTTTTTAAAGAAAGCTCTTAATTTAGTATATAACAGACAGACAGATATAGATATATATGTACTCCTAATTTTGGGCTGCTATATCAGTGCACTAGCCACTTACTCAATTACTAACTCAACCTTTTTGTAAAGCCCCTTCTAACCAACCCATACATTCCAGAGATAGGCCCACTTAGCAATGTGCCCGTAGATGATGGCATGGGGGTTATGACTTTAAGGCCTGAGATCCATCTATGATAGCCCAGGGGACCAATCTGATTATGGCAAGTTCCAGGTAGGAAGACTCTGTGTCCAATCTCCCTCGCAGTCATGACTGTCTTCACTTCACTAGTTTTATTCCTTAATCCTCCCTAACCTAAGCCTTTGGATCTTCCCCCATTTTACCTAGCTGCCTGTCCTCCCTATCAGCAAGTTCTGGCAACACACAGCTCTCTCAATCACAAAGTAAGCACCCTTTCTCCCATATCTTGCCCTTACCCCCACAAAATACCCTCAGAAAACTCTGAATACTCTTCAACTCAACACAAAGTAGTCCAATAAAATCAAACACTGGAACAACTTTTCCTTTTGATCTGTTTAAACGTCCACCGTGGTGTCTAACACTCCTCATCCAACCACTCCCACTCGCCCCACTGCATCCACCTACCTTACTGCACAGCAGCCACAGATAACCATCACATTGCTCAGAGAAGAGGCAAAGGGGAAAAATAACTGTGGGACCATCCTATAGGAGTGCAGCAAGATTAATTTGTGACTGCTGTTACAACCAGAGGTAAGTCTTCCACAAAACACAGGGAAAGCATCAAAATCACTTAAAATAACTAACAGAAGGAGTAATACTAGCACGGGATACAAAGCTGAAAATTACTCACAGGGAGGCCATGTCCTACTAAAATCTCCAATGAGCCCCAACTCTTCTCACCTCTCTAGTCCCCAGCCTGCAATAATAGTTCAAAAAAGAAAAAAGACAGGGCCATATATAATTTTTAAAAAGATATATATACAAACAACAAAAAAAAAGACATACATATCTAGGAAACAAACTCTCCAAACAACTCAACCCTCATTCTCTTGAGACAGAGCAAAGGACCACAAAGGAAGAAGAAAGCAAATACCAGGTAGTACAAATCTATGGAAAGTTCTTAGAGATGACAAAAGTCAATGAGTTCAAGGAGGAAACTAACCAAAAAACCACAGTAATGTCACTCAATATGCCCACAGTGAATTATGGGGAAATAGATAAAAAGCTGGATAAGCTAACCAAAACAGTTCAAAATTTGACTGACAGATCCAACAAGAATGCAGAAAACTCTAAAAGATGCAAAAAGAACTACCTGAAATAAACTATAGAAAACTCAGACACTGTATCTGATATTGAGGACAAAATAGTGAATAATGATAAGGAGATCAAAGAAGTCAAAAAGAAAATAAGAGAAGACTACCCAGTAGCTACTACATGACAAGGTGAATCTAAGGCTAACTGGAATTAGAGGAAAAACTAGATAATGGTAAAGATGGAACATGCTTGCAGAAATTATGAAAGAAAATTCCCCAAATATAAAGAGCTTAACATACAAGATACAAAACACTTATGGAACACCAATTATGATAAAAGGAGCTCATCAAGGAATATCCTTACAAAATTCCCAGATATGCAGCAAAAACTAGAATTTTAAGGAGTCAGAGAAAAACAAAAGTTCACATTTATAGGTAAATCAACTAGAGTCGCAGTTGACTTCTCTCAGCACAAACCCTGGAGTCCAAAGGAGTTTGCAGTGAAGAATTTCAAACAGTAAGAGTAAATAACTAACCAGAAAAGCTATCCTTCAAAATAGATGGGAGAAATAAGGTATTTCCATGAAAAAGATCAGCTCAAAAGATATATGAGTGAAAAAAAAAAAAAAAAAAAAAAAGGATATATGAGTGCTAAACCAACTGTAGAGAAATATCAAGAATATTTTCAACAGAAATGATGAACCGAGTGCCTGCTCAGGCAGAGCACAGAGGCTGAGGTTCAATCCCTGACCTGCTCCCAGGGCGCACAGACACAGTAATTGAGATTGGGCATGGTGGTGCGCACCTGTAATCCTAGCACTTGGGAAGCTGAAAACAGAAGGATCCCTACAAATCCAATCTGTGTAGTGAAGACCCTGCAGACCCTGTACTAAATACATTTTAAAAGAGAGAGAAACAATGAACCAAACACTGCTAAAAACTTTAATAATGAAGTCAATGGATCAACAGCAGAAAAAAATCAGGAAAAGAAAACCAAGGCCGCCCCAACTGATAAAAAAGGCAATGACAGTAAATAAACTAATACATCCCAGTAAAATCTCTCAATGTTAACAGCTTCAACTCTCTAATTAAAAGACACAGACTGGCATACTGGATCAAAAACAGAATACAATAACCTACTGTATTCAAAAACCCTTCTCTAATCCAAAAAGATATTCACAGACTAAAAATTAAAGGATAGAAAACAACACAGCATGCTCCATAACCTGAAAACAGGCAGGGGTAGCTATTCTAATATCAGACATGTTAAATTTTAAATGAAAACTGGTGAGAAGAAACTGGGTGTGGCAATGCACTCCCATAATACCAGCACTCGGGAGGCTCAGGCAGAAGAATGAGTTCCCAGCAGCCTGAACTACAAAGTGAGACCCTACCTCAGAAATCCAGACCAAAACAAAAACTTACTAGAAGAGACAAAAAAAAAAAAAAAAAAAAGTCATTACATATTAGTTAAGGGAAAAATCCAACAAAGAGATAACATTGATAAATATATATGCACTGAGTACTGAAGAACTTAACTTCATAAAACAAACACTGCTGAAATTAAAAGATCCAATATAATTATCACATTAATAGTTGGGGACTTTAATATCCCACTTTCTAGCCTGG
>NW_004524604.1:19191536-19192655 GCF_000260255.1 Octodon degus | reverse complement strand
ACTTGGAACAAGCTTGGCAAAGCACAGGGACCGCGGTTCGATCCCCCAGCACCACATGCCAGCCAGCCCTGCCCCCAGGTGGGCTAAGCTGGCCACACACACACACACACACACACACTCTAAATAAATGTTTAAAAAATAAATAAATAAAGACATTACAGAGCTGAACCACACTTCTGAACACATGGACTGCAGAAATATATTCTCCACAACAGAGTACAAATTCTTTGCAGCAACACATGGTACTTTTTCTGAACTAATCATATACTACTCTGGAAAGTCCACTTCAGTAAATATAAACAATTGAAATCACCTTGTGCATATTATCAGACCACTGTGTGATAAAAATAGAAATCAAAGAGAAAAGAAATTTTGGAAAAAGCAAAAGCCCCTGGAAAATTAACAACACGCTCCTAAATAAGCCAAGGATCACAGAAGAAATTTTAAAATTTCTGTAAATTAATGAAAATGATTGTATGACTCAACAAAACCTCAGGAACACTATGAAAACGTCCAAAAACGAAAATTCACTACAATCAATGCTGACAGGAAAATAGAGTAAGCCCAAATTATTAACCTTATGAGAAATCTTAAGATACCTGACAAACAAGCCAGCCACAAAGTGAAGTTAAGGAGAGAAATTATAAACATGAGAGTGGAAATCAACAAAATTGAGACCAAAAATTGCAGTTTAAAAAAAAAAAAAATCAATGAATCAAAGAGCTGGTTCTTTGAAATAAATAAAACTGATAAGCCCTTAGCCAGACTTAGCAAGAGAAAGGGAGAAAAGACCCCAATCAGTGCAATTAGAAATGAGGTGAAACACAACAGACACTCTGGAAAACCAGATTAGTAGTAACTACTTTGAAAAATTATATTCCAACAAATTAGCAAATTTTCAAGAAATGAACAGATTCCTAGACACACACAAACTACCAAAACTAACCCAAGAAAACAAAATATGCTGAACAACTTAATAACAAGCAATAAAATTGACACAGTGATAAAAGAATCTACTGGGGCCTGGGATATAGCTCAGTACCATAGTGCCTGCCATTCAAGCACAAAGTCCTTGTACCAAAAGAAGGAGGGGAGGAGAGGGGAGTGAGGGGAGGGGAG
>NW_004524604.1:19175890-19191436 GCF_000260255.1 Octodon degus | reverse complement strand
GGAAGAAAAGAAAAGAAAAGAAAAGAAAAGAAAAGAAAAGAAAAGAAAAGAAAAGAAAAGAAAAGAAAAGAAAAGAAAAGAAAAGGTACCAATTAAAAGATCCCAGGACCTCATGGATTTACTGCTGAATACTTTTAAGGCTGCTGAATCACCAATACTCCTCAAGTTCTCCAAAGAAATTGAAAGGGATGCAGTGCTCCTAAGCTCATCAATGAAAGCCAGTATCACTCTGATCCCCAAATTAGATAAAGTCCCAGCTAAAAAAGAAACTATTTATAGGTCAATCTCCTTAATGAACATAGATGCAAAAATCCTCAATAAGATATTAGCAAATAAATTGGGCATGGTGTTGCACATCTGTAATGCCAGCACTCAGAAGACTGAGGCAGGAGGATCTTTGCAAGTTCAAAACCAGCCTGAGGGCTGGGAAAATGGCTCAGTGGAATAAGCACTTCCCTGGCAAGCACAAGGGCCTGAGTTCAATCCCCAGTTCTGCAAAAAAAAAAAAAAAAACTGCCTGGGCTACAAAGTGAGCTCAAGGTTAGCATGAACTACATAATGAGACCCTGTTTCAGAAAGACAAAAAAAAAAAAGTAAGCAAATGTAAAATATCACATAGCAGAAGCAATATCAAAGACCGTAAGATATATCCATAAATGCAGAAAAGGCTTTAAGCAAAATCTAACACCCTTCATGATAAACTCATTAAAAAAACAGGTTATGGAAGGACCTCACCTGAATAGGAAAAAAGTTATGCATGACCAACAAGTAGCCAGCATCGCACTCACTGGAGAAAAACCAAAAGCATTCCTCTTGAAATCAGGAACAATACAAGGATGTCCACTATCATCTCTTCTGTTCAATACAGTACTTGAAACATTAGCCAGAGCAAATAGGCAAGAGAAAAAAAATAAAAGGCAAGGAAAAAAACTCAAATTATCGTTATTTGCTCATACATGATACCCTGGGACACAGAAGACCCAAAGTACGTGACCAAAAACTCTTAGAACAATGAACTTCAGCAACATAGCAGGATACAAAATCAACACACAAAAATCATTAGCATTTGTGTACAACAACAATGAATGGGATGAGAAAGAAATTATGAAAATAATACTATCATAATAGCTTCAATAAAAATGAAATACCCAGGAATTAACCTAATGAAGGAAATGAAAGACCTCTACAAAGAAACTACAGTGCACCCAAAAAAGAGATTGAAGAGGACATCAGAAAATGGAAAGATGTCCCCTGATCCTGGATAGGCAGAATACTGTCAGAATGGCCATATTCATAAAATTGTCATACAGATTAAACACACTCTCAATCAAAATACAACAACATACTTTAGAGATCTTTAAAAACAAAAATCCTAAAATTCATATGGAACCAGAAGACACCTAGAATAACAGAAGCAATTCTTGGCAACAAGGGCAAAACAGGAGGCATAGCAAGATCTGACTTAAGCTACATTCCAAACAGTGATAGAAGCTACATGAAACTGAAAAAAAAAAAAAAAAAACCAGGTAAATGCACCAATGGAGCACAACTGAAGATAGAGAAATCTCTCCTGACACATTCACCTATTTGATCAACAATGGAGCCAAAAGCATACGTTAGCTACTAGAAGATAAAATAGGTAAAATACTTGAAGATACAAGTATAGGAAAGGACTTTCTAAACAGAACCTCAATTGTACAAAGAATATAAGCAAGATTCAACAAATGGGATTATATCAGACTAAAAATTTTTTATACAGCAAAAGAATCAAGCAATAATAGAGTGAACAGACAATAAATGGGAAAAAGTTTTGTCAGCTACTTCTTAGAGGATTAATATATAGAATATACAAAAACTCAAAAAAATTAACCACCTAAAATTAAAGGTCCAGTAATGAAATGGGCAAGGTAAAGAACACTTTATAGAGGAAGAAACGAATGGTCAACAAATATAACAAAAAAATGTTCAGTATCTCTGGCCATGATAGAAAGGCAAATTAAAACAATGCTAAGATTCCATCTTACTTCAGAAAGAATGGCAATCATTAAGAAATCAAACAATAACTGTTATGGCTTACGTCTAGAAGTTTCCCCAAAGCCTCATGTAGTCGTGGGTGGAGTTTTTTGAAAATGGTTGGATCTAGATAGAGTGTGTGACCACATTAAAGATGTGATACTGGCACTGATTCATAGTACAATGCTAGAATGAAGAGTGCCCCACCCTGGGTGTGAGTGCTACTCACCCCAAGGGAAGTAGCCTGGATACAATATAAGGGACAGAAAGAGGACTGCTGTTGCTGTTTGTCACTTAATGCTTGCTGACTGCTACTCTGCTGCCTTCCGTCTGCCTGCCATGAACTATTTCTTCTCTGTGATGCCCCTCTGCTGTGTCACCTTATCTTGGAGGCAGCCAACTATTAATTGAAACCTCTCTTTTCTCCTTTCATTTGGGGTACTGGGTTGTGGCTCAGCTCCTGATGTTCCTGGAGGGAAGAACAGTGAACGGATGGAAAAATTAAGGTAAGAGACAAAAGCTGAGACCAGGTAGAGTCCTGTTTCTTCGGATGTGAAGAAAGGAAACTACTTAAGCACCCTAGGGGCATTTATCTATACAGTTGACAAAGTTGGTGTCATGTGAAATGGCTTTACCTAGCGACTGATTGCTTGGATCATCTCAGGTTAGGTGCGCTCTGGACTGAAACAGCTTGTACAGCCTCTGGAGTTCCTTGTTCTTGGACCTGCCTTGCCTCAATTCCAGACGTGTGATCAATTTCCAGCTTCAAAATACCTTCACTGGGTATTTTTTCTCAGCAATGGGAAAAATAACTAAAACAATATCAAACGTTGGTGAGGCTGTGTTGATAAAGGAACTTTCCTTCATTGTTGGTGAGATTATGAACAGTACAACCATTATAGAAATCAGTATACAGATTTCTCAAAGAACTAAAATAAAAAATTCCATATGACCCAGCAATCCATCTCCTATGTATCTTCCCCACAGAGCTTAATATATCACACTACAGAAGCCAGGATACAGCTCAATGGCACAGCCTGCCTGGCAAGCACAAGGTCCTGATTTTCAGTACCCTACCCCCCAAAACAAACAAACAAATAAACACTACAGCAATACATGTATACCAGTGTTTATAGCAGCACAATTCATAATAGCTAAATCCTGGAAATAGCCTGTATACCATTCATGAGACAAATTGATAAAGAAAATGTTATATTCATATATAATGGAATACTACTCTGCTGTAAAAAATAACAATCTGAGACATCTGTAGGAAAATGGATGCACCTGGAAAATATACTGTTGAGTGAAATAAAGTAGACACACAAGCTTACATACTGTATGGTATCTCTCATTTGAATGGAGCCAAGTACAAAGAGAATAATGAAGGATGGATAGAAGAGGTCTAGGAGATGGGTCTCTTACAATATGAGAATTGGTACAAAGAAAAGTGTGGGACGAGCAAGATAGCTCAGTGGACTAAGTACCTGCTTAGGCAAGCATAGGGACCATGGTTCAATCCCCTATATGCATGCTGCACTGGCCCGGCCAAGTCTGGGTATGGTGGCTCACACCTGTAATCCCAGCACTAAGGAGGCCAAAAACAGGAGGATCACTATGAGTCTGAGCTGCATAGTGAGACCCTGTACAAAAATAAATAGATAAATTATTTTTAAAAAGGAAAAAGTGTGGTGAGTAAGGAAGGGAAGGGAAGGGGAAATAAGTAGAATAAAGACATGCCATGTACAGGAATCTAATAACCTCCATGTAAACATTTTATGACTTAACATGAACTAATATCAGTAATATAAATAAAAACAAAACTGAGATTAAGGAATTAGAGAAAGAAGGAGGGAGAAGGACTAAAAGCAGAAGGAGATTTCTAAAAAACAAAGAAACAAGCTAAGGTATGTACATATAAGCACTCCCAAAGATGACTGTAAACTGCATGAATTGCAAACATACTAATAAAAGAAAACTAATTTTGACTGCTATGGACAACAGGACATTAAATACTCAAAAAACTAAATATATGAGCCGTCATCAAAACATATGGTGAGGGCTGGGGAAATAGTTCAGTAGAATAAGCACTTGCTTGGCAAGTGCAAGGTCCTGAGTTCAATCCCAGGTACCGCAAAAAAATAAACAAACAAAATACATGGCGAATATATATATTTTTTTCATTCACCACAGTAAAACACACACTGCCATTAATCCCCCTCAAAATACCACTCTTGCTTTGAACACACTTATTCTTGCCACTTTCTGAAGCAGTTCTGGAAGTCCTCTTTCACGGTCATCTTTATAAAGTGTAATAATATGAATGTTGCTGCCTACTGCCCTACAATGGAAGGCAGTCACATGTAAACATTATAGTGTCCTCATCTACCTCATCCACCAGATCTGACACTGCAAATTTTGGTTTTTTCCTCCAAATTAAAATGACCACAAAAATGCCTGCTTAAGCAGATGCAGGGGCTGGGGGTTCCATCCCCAGGCTGGCTATGGGGGCCCCATCCCTGGGGCACACTGAGACCATGATTGAGACTGGGTGTGGTGGTGTATGCCTGTAATCCCAGCACTTGGGAGGCTGTAAACAGGAGGATCACTACGAGTTCGATCTGCATCATACGGAGATGGTCTACCCTGTAGACCCTGTACTAAATACAAAAAAAGACCACAAAAAGTGAACATTTTGAGGCAATTCAGGATATCAACTCTGCTATAATAGCAAAAATAATGACACCAAATGGGATTTCCTGAAGTACTTCAGAAAGTGGCAGCAACAATACAAGTGTGTTCAAAGTAAGGGGAAAATTTTGAGGGACAGTAATGTCAATGTGGTTTTTGTTTTTTTACACTTCAATCGGAAGCAGACCCTTTTTATTAACAGACCAAATCATAAAAACACCATGGTAGATACCTTAGTTCATTCTTCTAATAAGCCTGTTAACCTGGTCTTCCCTATTTCCAGCACCTCCACCTACCTCAAAATGTGTGATCTTTTTCTGCACTCCCCCTCGTGGAGACAATAATTTGAATGGTCACAGGGAGTTACCTGCCTCTCAAAAGCACTTTCCAACAGTATAGATCTCATAAATCAGATCCTCCAAGGCACATGATGTCTCCACAATTCTCATCATGTTAATGGGAGCCTTGGGGCTGGGGAGATGGCTCAGCAGAATAAGCACTTGCCTGGCAAGCACAAGGGTCTGAGTTCAATCCCCGGTTCTGCCAAAAAAAAAAAAGTTAAAAAAAAAATGGGAGCCTTGCTAACTTAACAAAGGTACCAGTGAAGATTTGGTGAAGGTGAAGAAGCTGTAACACCTTGCTGACCTCTGGGCTTACATCACTGACCTGGACAACAAAGGCCAACATGGGTTCTAAAGGGACATAGAAGTTACCAGCTTTTCTTCCATCCTAGCCATTCGCATCTCAGTTCTGTCCATCTGTCTACACTCCTTTTGACTGCCTGGCTTTTTCATAGATGAGCCTCCTCCTTGCCTTTTGACGTATCTTTTGGGTAAACTTTTTTCCTCAGGTGCTTTACCTATTTCACTTTTTCTAAGGCACTCAGTCACAGGAGAAACCTTTTTTTTCTTCTCTTAAACACCCTCCATGATTCCAGCCAGAACAAAAGAGTATCAATGTGGTTTTCACTGTTTTAAAACTTTAAGTACTCACTGTCTTTTTCTACCACACTGTATAAAATTACTATTTAATCAGAATGAAAAATATTAATGATAGAGTACTGTTTTCTTACTAGTTAAGGATGATCATTCTAACAATAAAAAAGAAAGATACACAGTATATTTAAGAAAACAAGAGCTAGCAATAAACATGATACTAAAAATTAGATAAACCTATTTATCAGTGAAAAATATCATAAAAATCACAGAAATGAGAGCAGGCCAGATAGTGGATTAAAGTGCCTGCTTAGGCAGATGCAAGGGTTGGGGTTCCATCCCCCGAGGGCTGTGCCAGCCCCTCCCCCAGGGCACGCTGAGATGGGAAATGAGACTGGACATGGTGGCACACCCCTGTAATCCCAGTGCATCAGAGGCTGAAAAACAGGAAGGCTCACTACATGTCTGATCTGTGTAGTGGGACCCCGTAGACCCTGAACTAGATACATTGAAGAAAAATAAAATTAAAATAAAAGTGACAATTAAGTGACTATAGGGCTGGTAAGATGGCTCAGTGGTCTAAAGCACCTACTTAGAACAAGCTTAGCAAAAGCACAGGGACCGCAGTTCAATTCCCCAGCACCACATGCCAGCCAGCCCCACCCCCGGTGGGTTGAGCTGGCCACACACACACACACACACACACGCAAAAAAAAAATTTAAAAATTAAGTGACTATAATCTTTTTTTTTTCCAGGTCCTGCTATGTAATTTAGGCTGACCTTGAACTCACTATGTAGCCCATGCTGGCCTTGCCCTTACAGCAATCCTCCTGTCTCAACCTCCTGAGGGCTGGGAATATAGATGTATACCATCATGACCAGCTTGGTGACTATAATCTTGTAATAACTAGCATATTTGGAAAACTCTCCATATAGCTATCACATATATCTTTACTTACAGTTTCTTCCCTAAGATACTGTACTCCTCAGACGAAATGGAGATGGAGGTAGAGATCATGGCAAATGGAGCAGATGAGAAAACGTCATGGCTAATGGTAGCAACATGACTCTTCAAAGTCTTCTGGTGCCTCATCCATAAAGTTAAGATGATGTGAACAACCTCTCCATTTACCCATGACACTATTCATTTACTGTGCCTCTAAGTGAGTTTTGGCACTAAGGACTGAACTGAGGACATTCACAAAGAATTACATCTTTAGTCCTTTTTTTTTTTTTAAATTTGAGACCAGGTCTTAACTAACTTGTCCAGAATATTCTTGAACTTGTGATCCTCCTGCTAGTGTTTCTCAGAGTGCTAGGATTTCAAACATGCACTACCACCCTCAGCTAGGCTTTTTAATAAATGGTGTGGGACACATATCCAAAAAATGACAAAGTTAGATATACACCTCACACCATAGATAAGAATAAACTCCAAAGGGCCAGCAATATAGCTCAGCAGAATAAGTGTCTGCATAGACAAGCACAGGGGCCAGGGTTCGAGCCCCAGCACCATGTGCCACGCCAGTCCCACCCCTGCTCACACTAAGCCAGCAACAGAGTCCAGGCATGGTGGTACATGCCTATAATTCCAGCACTAGGGAGGATGAAAATAGAGGATCACTATGAGTCCGAGCTGTGTAGTGAGACCCTACACCTGCAGAAAATACAAAAAAAAGAAGCTCCAAGTTTGGTGTAGTAGTGCAGACCTGCAACTCCAACACTGAGGCAGGAGGACTGAGATTTGGACACCAGCCTGGTCTAACATAGAGAGTTTGTCTCAAAAACAAAGAATAAATTCCAAAGAAAGGTAAGGATCTAAATATATTTAAAAAATGAAAAAAAACAAAACAAAACAGGCAGATACCAACTTTTAAAACATAAACATCATAAACGATAAAATATATCAACATGATGAACTCTTTAATACATGTAATGTCTTGTGAAAGAAAACCAACAGAAAGTATCATTTTATCTTTTTTTTAATCAAAAGAAAGAGAAAACCCCAATCAAGAGAAAATATTAGACAAATCCAAAGTGAGGGAAATTCTGAAAAGTAACTAATCAATAGTCTTCAAAAGATTCAATGTTGGGCTGGGGAGATAGCTCAGCGGGCTAAGCGCCTGCCTGGCAAGCACAAGGGCCTCAGTTTGATCCCCAGTACCATATGCTGTGCTGACCCTGGAACCCCAGGTGTGCCATGACGGCCCTGAAACCGGGTGCAGTGGTGCACGCCTGTAATCCCAGAGCTGGGGAGTCTGAAACAGGAGAATCATTACAAGTCCAAGGTGCATACCAAGACCCTGTACCAAATAAATACTTTTGTTGGACAGAATTTTGGAACAGAAAAATGTCATTAGTGAAAAACTGTAAAATTCAAATAATGTCCAAAAAAGCCATTCCTGGGGCTGGTGAGATAGCTCAGTGGTCTAAAGCACCTACTTAGAACAAGATTAGCAAAGCACAGGGACCACGGTTCAATCCCCCAGCACCACATGCCAGTCAGCCCCGCCCCCTGGTGGGCTGAGCTGGACACACACACACACACACACACACACACAAATAAATAAAATTTTTAAAAAAATTCAAATAATGTCTATAATTTTGTTATCATACTACACTGATGTTAACATTATATTAGCCTTGATAATTATAGAATCAGGTGCTACTTAACAGCAATAATGTTGAGAAATGTGTCAATTCTGCTGTCATTCAAACATCTTAAGGTGTAATTTCACAAATATAAAGATATACCAATACATATGTCAAGGGTATATATGGTATAACCAAAATACAGTGAACATTTAAAGTACTTTTTTTTTTTGCGGAACCAGGGATTGAACTCAGGCCCTTGCGCTTGCCAGGGAAGTGCTTATTCCACTGAGCCATCTCCCTGGCCCATTAAGTACTTTATGACAGTAAGACACACTGTCACTAATCCCCTTTAAAATACAACCCTTGGGCTGGCAGGATGGCTCGGTGGTCTAAAGCACCTACTTAGAACAAGCTTAGCAAAGCACAGGGACCGTGGCTCAATCCCCCACCACCACATGCCAGCCAGCCCCACTCCCTGGTGGGCTGAGCTGGCCACACACACACACACACACACACACACACACAAATAAATAAAATAAAATAAAAAACCTTACTGGGAATACACTTACTACTCTTGTCACTTTTTGAAGCAGTTCTAGAAGCCCTCTTTCATGAATGACTTTACAAGGTGTAGCCAACCATCCACTACTCCCAACTCCCAGCAGTTGGGAGGTTGAGGCAGAAAGATCACCATGAGTTCAAGGCCAGCTTGGGTTAAACAGTGAAACCCTGTCTCAAAGCAAAATATATACACAGTGTAATCAAGAATATGGTAAATGCTGCTCTCAGGTGCCATGCAATGAAAAGGCAGGCTCATAAAAACAGTATGGAGTATTTTCTTTTTTTTTTTATTTTATTTTATTTTAATTTTTATTTTATTTTATATTTTTTCTTTTCAAAGTTTTATTGATAAACATATAGCAATGAGACAGTTTCAAATCAAATCGAAAGTATAGTTTCAACAAATAATACACTGCATATATTCTTCTTAGTGGTTAATTGCTGTATAAGATGCAGACTTGTGATCCTACTTACAAACACCATTAGAAAAAATCATTCTATTCATTAAGAAAATGCAACTATATATCTATCCCAACCACTTTGAATACACAGATACAAAATGGACATTCATAGTTATACCCCATTTTTTTTAAGTTCCGTTATTGAATATTATAGGTGTGTAAACTCAGCAAAATATTCTAAAAGAGTCCAGTAGCCCATAATAGCATTGGGTCTTCTGTTTAACTGGCAATGTCAGAAATTATTGACCTGAGTCCCCCACAGCTCAACTTAACAGTATGGCTTTATTTCCTATATTTCGTCTTCATACTTTTCTACTGGATGGTTAAGACCAAGGTAAACAGAACCTGTGCAACAAGAGTTGTAGCTTTTTGATCTGAGAAGGTCAGTGAAATGCCCTCAGGATTTATGCTGAGATCCTGTACCTCAGATTGTAGAACCTTTGTCAGTGTCAGCCATGTGTGGATGAGTCACGGCCAATGCTTGGCCAATGTGCTCTCTGTGAAAGCCTGAGAGAGTGTCTTCTCTCCATGTGACTCTCCTTAGGCACACTCTACATCATCGATCAATTTCCTCTTTGGCCCCATAATCTTCTTGATCAGAAAATTTGGGACACTACCGAGGTACATGGCGTTACAGTACAAGTTCTCATATGTCCTGAGTCTTAATTGACCTTAGAAGGCTAGGGCCAAAATGTTGGCTTTCCTTGTAGCCCTCCTTTTTCTCTAATTTTGGTCTGCAAACTTACGTTGTTAACCATCCAGAAGACAAGCTTATTGTTATTATCAAACGATTTAGGCTATCAAGCTTAACCTCACTATCTCACTGCATTTCAAACATCTTAGGCATAATAAGGAACAGGTATTTTTCATCAAGTATTGATATGTTGAATTTTAAGTCCCTACATAATATGATAAAAAAACATTTAAAAATTAGATTATATTTTACAAATAGGATAAAGAATTCTATGCTTCTCATGTTTGTACATAAGTCCAAAAATCTCAAGTATGGAGTATTTTCATCCACCTTATTCACCAGATTTGGTAGCATGCAACTTTTGGCTGTTCCCCCAAAGTAAAATAATCAAGACAGTTATATGAGCCAGGCATGGTGGTACATCCCAGCACTTGGGAGGCTGAGGCGGGCGGACTGTTGCAAGACCAGCCTAGGCTACAAAGTGAGCCCAAGGCCAGCCTGAACTGCATAACAAGACCCTGTCTCAAGAGAGAGAGTGCCCAACATGCTGGTGCATGCCTGTAATTCCAGAACTCTGGGAGGCTGAGACAGAAGGATTGCAAATTCAAACCCAGCTTGGGCAATTCAGTAAGACCTTATCTCAAAATAAAAATATGGACTGTGAGGGCAATCTGGCTAAGACATCTGTCACCCCACTGATCACCAGGGTTAAGCTAGCTGGTCTGGCTGGCTAGGTGGGTGTCCCCTTCCTCCCTCACTGCTCTGTGTGCATCTCTCCTGAAGCTGAAGCTGCATGCTCAGTGGAACAAGACAACCAGCCCCAACAGAGGATAACTGGTTCCTCAGCTAGGGGTAGCTGTGCTGCCCTGCTACAATCTCTAAACAAACTTACAAAACCAAAATATAGAAGGAACTGGGGAGGACCTCCATGTGAAGGCCCTTGGGTTCAATATTCAGTAGTGTGCAAAAAATGCAAATAAAAAAAGAAAATAATGCAATTTTTTTTTTTTTTTTTTTTTTTTCCCAGAACCGGGGATTGAACTCAGGCCCTTGTGCTAGCCAAGCAAGTGCTTATTCTACTGAGCCATCTCCCTGGCCCCTGAAAAAAGAAAACAATGCAATTAAGAGATAGAATAAACACAAAATGTACAAGGCTGCTGTCAGCATAACTAGAATACTGTTTTGTTGTTTTTTTGGGGGGGTGGTACCAGGGATCAAACTTGGGACCCTGCACTTGCCAGTGGAATACTGTTTTAAAGTAAATTTTTCTCATAAGGAAAATATACTTTAAGATAACAATAAGTAGTACAATAAATGCATAAAGTTTTAAGTTATTATCATTATAAACCACTATGTACTTATTGTATGTAGTTATACGTGCCAAACCATTACATGACTGGTGACCCAGTAGGTCTATTTATACCAGCATCACCACAAACAGGAGGTATGTGTTGCACCGTGCCGTTATAACCACTAGATATCACTAGATACTAGGGTGTGCTGCACCCACCATCATATATGCAATCTGTTAACTGAAATATCATTACATAGCTTGAGGCTATACTATGCTTATATACAAATGCTAACATTGGGAAAACCAGATGGCAGTCACTAATGAACTCTATACTAGTTTGTAACCTTCCTATAAACCTAAAATTAGTTCAAAAGAAAAAATTTTTAATAGAGATGGAACAATTAGGGGCTGGGGAGATGGCTCAGTAGAATAAGCACTTCCCTGGCAAGCGCAAGGGCGTGAGCTCAATCCCCAGTTTCGCCAAAAAAAAAAAAAAAAAAAAAAAAATAGAACAATTATAAAATACAAATATATCTTAGTGAAAAATCATCAGACTGCATAATTATTACACATACAGTTCTTAACCTATCATATTTCTCAAAAAAAGGTCATTTTATAACATTTTTACCTCTGGTACTAAAAATATGATAGGCCAGGCATGGTAGCACACACCTGTAAATCCAGTACTCGGAAGGCTAAGGCAGGAGGATCACTGTGAACTTGAGCCAGCCTGAGCTCCACAGAGACTGTCTTAAAAAAACTAGAAACAGGGGGCCAGAGAGATGGCTGAGTGGAGTAAGTGCTTCCCTTGCAAGCGCAAGGGCCTGAATTTAATCCCTGGTTAAAAAAAAAAAAAAAAAAAAAACCAAAAAACTAGAAACAAAATCTGAGGAAATTTTCTAGAAGAAAATCTAAATGGAAAACATTCAATTACTGATATAAGGGTCGAAGGCCAGAGGAGTCCACAAAGCACAAGTAACCTATTTTCTTTCCTCCATCCTTCGCTCCTGATCTCATCTTCCTAAGTATGAGAATTTCTGTAAGATAACCAAGAGCTAAGAATAAGCATACAAACAACAAAGAGTGCCATACAGACAGTTACCAGACCATAATATTCACAAGTAGTATTAGAAAGTATAAAGTGTGAAATCCTAAAACAGATAAGCTTCAAAATTTACCCAAGGTTGGGGCTGGTGAGATGGCTCAGTGGTCTAGAGCACCTACTTGGAGCAGGCTTGGCGAAGCACCGCGGTTCGATCCCCAGCACCACATGCCAGCCAGCCCCGCCCCCTGGTGGGCTGAGCTGGCCACACACACACACACACAAAATAAAAAATAAAAATAGAAAAAATTTACCCAAGGTGCCACTGTCACAATGTGAAAATTGCATTATTCTGCCTGCTGCTATAGGAAACCTAAGAAACAGCCAGAGAGCAGGCTGACAATTACTATACCTTCACAGTGATTGAGGAAAAAAAAAATTCAAAAAATGTTTTACAAAATCAGTAAGTCAGGTTGGCCAAATAGTTCAGCAGATTACTGGGGATTCATCCCGGGGCCTAGTGTGCTGGCCCTACCCCCAGGGAGCACTGAGCTGTGAGTGAGACTGGGCATGGTGGTGTGGGCCTGTAATCCTAGCACTTGGGAGGCTGTAAACAAAAAAATCACTACAAGTCCGATCTAGTAGTGAGACCCTGAACACCCTGTGGACCCTTCCCTAAAATACAAAAGAAAAATTAGTACGTCAAATTAATGTAACAGTTCTTTCTTTTCACTCAAAAGTAATCTGAATCCAATTCTTGCTTTACAGAGTAAATTACTAACATACTAACATACACAAACACATACATACTGAGACAGACCTAGACACCCTATCCAGCCCATCACTACCATAAAGTCCCACAGCTTATAACTACGATACAACTGATGAACTGAAATACATTGAATTTAGAACAAAAGAATTACAGAGAAATGGTCTACTATTTATTTTATGTGTTTAGTTTTTCAGGTATTGTAGTCAGGACCAAACCTAGGGCCTATACATGTCAGGCAAGTACTTTATCACTAGACTATAGGCCAAAACAGTGTGTTTTGCTTCTTCAGTGCTAGTTCTCAAAGCCACATCCTTAGTCCTGATAGGCAAGTCCTCTACAACTGAGCTATGCCCCAGCCTATTTTTTTAATTATAGTGAACAGTGGTGACACTAATGAGCAAAGACATTAATTTTCAAAACACTCATATATATTTGACTGAATTTACAATGTTCTAAAAAAACAAATTATAGTAATGGAAAGACTGAACCAAACAAACTTATAAAGAGTTCTGGCTTGTGCAGACTTATTTTTCCTATTCCACATTTCCTTGCACACAGAACTGTGGAAGGACTGAGACCTCCAAAGCCTATGTGGACTCAGAGTCTCACACAGTGCCTGTAACATAGTAAACACTGCTAGGAGCCTGGTGAGTGACTCAGAGGCCAGCTGGAGGAAGTCAGCGTTGCTCTGTGCCTACTGTCTGGCTGCTGGTTGGTATCACTTTTAAGAATCAGGAAGGAGAAAAAGGACTTGAGTTGGGGAAGAGAAGGTTCTTAGTCATTTTCTTACTGCTGAGACATAATACCTGATAATCCCCACAGTTTAGAGAAGGAGTTCATTTGGGCTCATGTTTGCAGGCCATAGCAGGCTGGCTCCAAAGCAGGAAGACACTGTAAAAAGGCCTGCAACACTGCTCCCATCTCAGCAGCCAGGAAAACAGGAAAACACTCTTCAGGGTCACATCCATCCCCAAGAGACCTATCTCCCCAGCACACCCCACCTCCCTGGAGTGAGTCAGCTACAGCGACCCCATGGCCCACACCTCTTCTAAAAGGCCTGCCTATGACCACATGGGCTCTTGTGGGACATCTAGGTATAAAAAGCAACAGGACAGGCCTCAGTGGTAGAGCATGCATTCAGCACGCACAAGGCCCTGGGTTAAATACTGCAACTGATGCCAAAGGGAGGAGGGAAGAAGAGAGTAGGGAAAGGAGTACCAAGTACTCAGAATCAAACTTCTAACGAGGTCAATACACAGCGTCTCAAGGAAGAAACAGAGCCAAGTGTGGTGGTGCATGCTTGTAATCCCAGCACTCAGAAGGCTGAGGCAGAAGGATCACTGTAAGTTTCAGACCAGTCTGGGCTACAAAATGAGCTCAAGGCCATCTGGAATTGCACAGCAAGACCCTGTCTCAAACAGGACCCAAAAAAAGGAAGAAAAAACCTGATGCATCCATTTTAAAACTTTATGCTGGGGAGATAGCTGAGCGGCATAAGTGTTTGCGTAGCAAGCGCAAATTCAATCCCCAATACCAAAATAAATAAATTAAAATTAAAATTTATTAGCTTGAGTTTGTAGTACATACTTAAATTCCTCATGTGAAGCTGGTTCATGCACACAATCCCCCTCAATTCTTTTTTTCATCCTCCCCCACCCCCAGCTAACTCCTTTGTCCTTTCTTTTTCTTTTGGTCCATGTTGGCAGTACATAACTACCTTAGTTATTTTTCTCTTCTTGCTGAGACAAAATACCTGACACTAAAAGTTAAAGGAGGAAGGGCCGGCGAGATAGCTCAGCAGACTAAGCATCTGCTTTGGCAAGCACAGGGACCAGGGTTCAATCCCAAGTCCAAATGCTGTGCTAGTCCCACCCCTGGGACCACTGAGCAGGTAACTGAGTCTGGGCGTGGTGTCACATGCCTGTAATCCCAGAGCTGGGGAGGCTGAAAACAGGAGGATCACTACGAGTCCAAGTTGCATAGTGAGACCCTGTACCAAATACGTAAACTGAAAATAAATAAATAAATGCTAACGGAGGAAAGGTTTCATTTAACTCACAGCTTGCTGAAGTTTCCATCCATGATCAGCTGGCTCACAGACAGGGTATCACAGCAGACAGTGCTTGAAAAGGAGATAGCCCTCAAAAAGGAGAAAGTTTACGGCAGGCAGAAGGTAGCAAAGCAAGAAAGGGTCGATCACAGCTCTATCCCTTTTATCATATCCAGGCCACTGAGGGTGTATGGCTCTCATACCCTACATCCTAGTGCCTTTGATCCTAGTGTTGCAGCATAAATCAATCCCAGCATCATTCTCTAGATCTAGCTCCACCTATGACTTGTGAGGCCTTGAGGGGAGGGCCTTTGGCACAGATGTTTATATTCCTTGCAGGTATATATATATATATAACCTGTCCTCCTCCTTTCTTATCCCCTATGGACTTTCTTGATCCACTTCACTTCTGAGACAGACCTATCTCCCTACTCCCT
>NW_004524604.1:19163495-19175746 GCF_000260255.1 Octodon degus | reverse complement strand
GCAAGGTCCTGAGTTTGATCCCGGGGGGAGGGGGGTGGGGGTGGGGCAGCTGGACTCAGTTTTGTTTTTTTTTTTACTCAGTTTAGATGATCCCAATTTTGATGGCAATATCCAATGCATCATAATTGAGAGCCAGTCGAACATATGCCTTCTTCTCTCCATCAGGCCTGATTAGGGTATTGACCTTGGCAACACTGAAGTCATAGAGCTTCGTTACAGCTTGTTTAATTTGGTGCTTATTGGCTTTGACATCGACAACAAACACGAGTGTGTTGTTGTCCTCGGTCTTTTTCATGGCTGACTCTGCGGTCAGGCGGATCATGATAATGGTATAGTGGTCGAGCTTGTTTCTCCTGGGGGCACTCTTCTGAGGATATTTGGGCTGCCTCCAGAGCGCAGTGTCTTGGGACAGCAGAAGGTGGGTGACATATCTTCTTTTTGTGGCTGTGAATGCCTTTCAGCACGGCCTTTTTGGCCTTCAAAGTTTTTGCTCTGGTTTCAGCTTTGGGAGGGGCAGGGGCTTTCTTCTTTGTCTTCAGCACCATCTTGGTAAAAAGGCTCTCTGTCTTTTCTCTTGTTCTTTATTTTACTTCAAATTTCTCATATAAGAGAAACTTTGTGGGCTGGCATGGTGGCACATGCCTATAATCCCAGCACTTGGGAGGCTGAGGCAGGAGGATCATCATAAGTTTTAGCTCAGTAGAATAAGCATTTGCCTAGCAAGTGCAATGTCCTGAATTCAAGCCCCAGTACCGCAAAAAAAAGAAAAAAAAAAAAAAAATGAGGCTGGCCAGATAGCTCAGTGGACTAAAGTGCCAGCTGAGGCTGATGCAAAGACCAGGGTTCGGTCCCTGGCGTACCATGCCATGCTGTGCCAGCCCCGTCCCCAGGGTGCGTGAGATGGCAACTGAGACTAAGTGTGGTGGTGGTCTCCTGTAATCCCAGCTATTGGGAGGATGAAAACAAGAGGATCACTACAAGTCTGCTCTGTAGTGAGACCCTGTAGACTCTGTACTAAATACCAAAAACAAAGCCAACAACAACAACAAAAAAAAAAATCTAAAGCATGTAAACTCTGGATATTAGTAAAGTACCTGTCAAAGCTTCTCATATGGGGGCTGGAGAGATGGCTCAGTGGTCTAGGGCACCTACTTAGAACAAGCTTGGCAAAGCATCAGGGACCGCGGTTCAATCCCCCGGCACCACATGCCAGCCGGCCCCGCCCCCTGGTGGGCTGAGCTGGCCACACACACACACACTACTGTCTCTCTCTCTCTCTCTCTCTCTCTCTCTCTCTCTCTCTCTCAAATAAATAAAAAAAAAATTTTAAAAAAAAAAAAAGCTTCTCATATGTTCTTTGTTAAAATTTAGGAATATCTCAGGTAGACAATAATAATGAACTGAATTTCTAAGTGGCTAACCAACTTGAACCAAACAATAAGTTTTTTATTACTCATAAGAGGTTTTCTACTTAGTCCTGTCTAGTCAACACTTTAATAAAAAATTTACATGATGACAATGCTAGCATTATGCTTACATTTACCAAATGCACAGATCTGATACTTACTATATGATCAAATCAGGATTTCTTGGGGGGGTCAGGGAGACGGCTCAGTGGAGTAAGCGCTTCCCTGGCAAGTGCAAGGGCCTGAGTTCAATCCCCGGTTCCGCAAAAAAAAAAAAAAATCAGGATTTCTTAAAAATATGAACTAGAAAAAATCTGATAAGAAAAATTTAATTTAGAGAAGTGACTTCTGCTTTCTTCTTGTTGCTGCCTGCTTGCCCTGCAATGGATTATTTCTCCTTGTGATGCCCTCTGCTATCATACCTGTGTTGGAGCCACCTGACTATGGAGTGAAACCTCTACAAATTATGAGACAGGGGCCGGGGAAATGGCTCAGTGGAGTAAGCGCTTTCCTTGCAAGCGCAAGGGCCTGAGTTCAATCCCCAGTTCCGCCAAAAAAAATTATGAGACAAACCTTTCCTAAAAAAAAAAAGACTGACAGACAAATGTAAAGTGCTATCAAAAACCACTCTATTGGGGACCGGGGAGATGGCTCAGTGGAATTAACACTTCCCTGGCAAGCGCAAGGGTCTGAGTTCAATCCCCGATTCCGCAAAAAAAAAATAAAATAAAATAAAAAACCACTCTATTAATGAATTAGGAAACCCAGGCATGGTGACAAATGCCTGCAATTCCTGCTACTCAGGAGGCTGAGGCAGAAGAATCAAGAGTTTGAAGCAATATTGGGCTACATCCTGTCTCAAAAGGAGTGAGAGTAGCATTTACTAGTAGAATACCTAGTTTAACTGGATAATTCTCAATACCAAGAAAGAAGAAGGAAAAAAAAAAAAAAAAAAGAATTATAAGGGCATGACTTTAAGAATTAGGAAAGGTCTGGGGAGATAGCTCAACAGCCTAAGTGTCTGCCTAGCAAGCACAAGGTCGTGAGTTCAATCCCCAGGACAAAAAAAAAAAAAAGAATCAGGAAAGGGAGCAGATGTTTCAGCTCAGTGGTAGAACATCTGCCTAGCATATACAAGATACTGGGTTCTGTTACTAGCATGATAAATAGATCAATAGATTGATCAATCGATCAATGACAAAACAATGTAAAGCATTTCAGTTGACTACAAAAATCAATAATACCAGGTAACATAACATAGCACTCAAATGCCAGAGACTATTTGGAATACTTTACACATATACATTAAGTTTTTAAACAATTTTATAAGATAGGAACCATTATTAACCTCATTTTACAGATGAGAAAACCAAAGCTCAGCAAGTTACTTCAGGGTCATCCAGTCAATAGGTTGTAGTGCTGGGATTCAAGGCCAGGAAGGCTAGGCCAGTGGTTACCTTCTTCACCAGTACTCATTATTAGGAAGTAGTGGGATGTGGCTGTCAAAGATGCAAGTCCACACCTTAAGTGCCTGCTTTTAAATCCTAAGAGGTAACTTATAATCTTCTATATAGTTAATGCTGAATTCTGTGTAGCCTACTTTTAAGAACATGGATTAACTAAATCAAATCCATAAGTCAGTCACAAATACTGTGAAGGGGTTCAAATGGAAACAATGACAAAAAACCATCAGGAGAGGCTAACAATTGAGAATATTTTGCCAAGAACCAACGGATATAATCTCTTCAAATATTTGAAAATTTGTAATACAGAAGAAATGGTGCATGTAAAATGGGACCGTAACTTCTAACTCAGTAAAAAGAAGTAACTGGGAAACTGAGAACTGTCCAAATAGCTTGGCATCAAAAACTATAAATCATCTCTCCAGAACAATATACAAACGCAAATAATTTTGCAAAACATTTCCAAGGATTCATAAACCTACTTTTAAAATCTATTCATGCCCCACACCTAGACAGTCATGTCTCTCAGATCAAAATGGAAAGCATTCAAGTATGAAGAGCCAAGTATATTTAATCATCTTTAAAAGCCATTGCAACATAAAATTCTAGACCTAAAAAAAAAACCTCTCAATCTGTGCTTTCTAATTTCTTTGGAGATCCATTATGATAAATTTTGCAATGAGTTTAAAAGAGACCAGAAAAAAAAATAAATAAAATAAAAGAGACCAGAAAGATTATACATCTCATCCTGAGCTGTACTGAGAGCAGTTAAAATTTTGGCTGCAAGGACAAAACTTGCATGTGCCACCCAGACTAAAGAGAGGGGGGTGTCAGTTACACAATCATAGAATGGTAAGAGGAGAAACTGCCCACTAAGAAAAATTCAATGTTGCTTCTTAATTAACTAGAATGAAAAACAAAAAGAGTTTAATAGGTCTTGGGCCTTTATTAACAAATGTTTCAGTGCTTCACTGCTTGCAATTGTAGTGCCAGAACAGCATTACAGATAGCATGTCTGCCATAATAGACTGGTTCCAAGCACAAGATGTTCTTCATAAATAACACACCCAGTACACAAGTGTGACAGCACCTAGGGTCTGGGCATTTGATTTTCCTCCTGGTGCTATCTGAGAGTGGACAGATGTAAAGATTAAGTAATATTGCTTAAGCTAAATCATAGGCTAACCAATTATATGCAAAAACAAGATGCAATGCAAATGAACTAAACTATATAGGGTCATGATTACACCACGCAGAAAACTGATAAATTTCAACTATATTCATGTATTACTTTAACTTAATTTGATTAATTCACTTTTTTGTGGTACTGGGAATCAAGCTTGGGACCTTGTGCTTGCCAGGCAGGCGCTTATGCTACTGAGTGATCTCCCTGGCCCACTCAACTGTATTTATTTTGTTTACAATAATTCCAATCCCATAAAAGAATACAAGTGGCTCAGAAAAATAAATCAAGCTGTAGCTGGATGGCACACACTTGTGATTCAAGCGTTCTGGGAGGCTGAAGCAGGAAGATCCCAAATGTAAACCCAGCCTCGTCAATTTATCAACTTAGCAAGACTATGCCTCAAAAATATTTTTAAAGTCTAGGGATGAAGCTCAGAGCAAAGGACCTGCGTTTAACCCCCAATACCAGAGGAAAAAAAGTAAGCGGAAGAAGTCGAATTAAAAGACACAGAACTAAAACTAGAGCGAGAACTGAGAAATGGAAGACTGAACTACTGACTTAGCAAAGGGAAGGAAACAAGTAACTGAGAGTCTGCCTCTGAGATGGAATGAGGAAAAGGAAAAGTATTCAAGGGCTCAAAGGGAGTCGCAGCAGTGAAAATGCAAAAAGCCTTGAGCCTATTTATTGTTTCAACAGAAAAGAGAACCAACATCGTTAATAAAGATGCTTAACTCATTTCGGAGCAGGGCACTTACTACCTGGCAAGCTTCGTTCCAACTACGTTTCGTAGATTGGCCCCTTTACCCCTCCCAATTGTCTGCCCTCGCCCACACAGGCAGAACTATTATTTTACAGATAAACGCGGACTGAGCTTGCCTCCCCTTCGCAATTGTGTCTCTCAGCGAGATCCCACAAACCTCCTACTGCTCGGAAAGGAGGGTTCTGAATTCCTCAAAGGGCTCTGGGCCCCTCCAAAAAGTGAACCTCTACTTTAGTGAAAAGTTCCTAATGGAGTACGCGAAGTGGAGGCACAAAATGCTTTGAAACTCTTTTAACAAACACCTGGTGGACACAGATGGACGCTATGGGTCGAGAAAGAAGGAAAAGTCAGAAAAACAGACTCGGAAACCATCCTTTTCCAGACGAGGTCAAAGTAGTAAGTAACCGTTCCCCTCTTCCACCTGGCGAAATGCAGGGACGTTACCTCCTCAAATTATGTGCGTGTAGGAGGGTGACCCTCGCGGGCTGCCAATCCTCGTCCGGACACTCTGGGTTACGCGGCCGGCGGGGGACATGCAAATGGAGATGGCTCCAAGGGCCAGGGGACCGCGGGCTCGGGGAGGGAAAACTGCCCGGGCAAGCGCCCGCCGGGTCCAAAGGCCCCAGGCGCGCAGGCCTGCACTCTCGGCCCGGACCTTACCGCCGCTCTGACGCGGAGGACCCGGCGGCTGCGACGCTGTCGGGCCGCGCCTCGGGCGAGTCTCCAGAAGCCGCCGCTGCTCTGGCGCCCACACTTGGCTGCGGCTCGGTCCCGGCGGGAAGCCGGGGCCGGGCGGGCCGAGGCCCAGGACTTCGAAGCCCTGGGACGCTGTCGGCTCGCGCACCCTCGAACCTACCCAAAGAGAAGGAGGCAGAGCGCACCCCGGGTGCCAGGCAGCGACGGTAGCACAGCCGAGACCGCCGCCGACTTCGTCCGCCCTCATTCGACAGAGCGACAGCCCCGCTTCCCCCGCGCAAGCTTTGGCGGCGGAGCGGCACGCCGCGCGCCGATTGGCCCCCAAGATGCGTGACGCAAGGCGACGCTTCCCACGGATTGGCCAAGCCGGCAGTGCGTGCAAGGAGTAAACAAACCCCGCCCCCAATCTCCCCAAAGAGGGGAGAGGGCCGCTGGAAGACGGGCGGGGCTTATAGCGCCACCAATCGCCCTGGTCTCCCTAACCCCTGGTGAGCGCCCCGCAGCGGTCGGGTCACCTCATCCACCTGCAGCCGCAACTTCAGGAACACGCCCCTCCCCTTCTCCTTCTTTACTCCTCACCACCACTCCACCCGGGCTCCAGGATTTCAATCTCTTTTGCATCCATTCCCATAGAAGGAAAACCTTGGAAAGAGGGAAATGAGGTGGGATACTATCTCGATCCCTAGGCCTTCGATAGGATGAAGACAAGGACAACATGAGTGAGGCCCTGTGGTGGGATGGGGGGATCTTGAAATTATTCATACGATACATTATATAGGGCATCTTGAAATTATTCGTACAATACACTATATACAGTCCCCTGGGAATGAAGACAGTCTTCAATACTCAGGCAAGGTACCATCCAAACCCAGCTAGGTCATTGTGTCACGTGGAAGCTGAAGGCAGACTCTTCAGACACCTGTCCCTTTAGATCAGTGTTAAAGATAGTGCTCATTTGTGCACAGGTGAGAAGTCCTGTGCGAGTCTTGCCTACGCCATGGAGCTTCAGAGGTGAGGTAGGTGGGCCTGTCCTTAAAATTAATAAGGTTTTTGTCATTTCGTTCCGTTCAAATTTTATAGATCTTCCTTATGCCAAATACTATTCTTGATGTCAGGGATACATCAGTAGACAGACTATAGACAAAAACTTTCTGCCTTCGTTGAATTTACATCTCAAGGAGGTAGTTTACATCCCAGGGAGGCAAAAGAAATGAGCAAAGTAAAAACTACCGTTACTTGCTGATATGTGTTGTGGAAAAAATAAGCACAGAAGCACAGCTTTGGTCTTCAATAGGTAACAGTGAGAAGGTGCTGCTTAAGCAAATACCTGAAGAAGTCATCTGTGGATCTTTCTTTGCAGTAGGCTGCAGAGACAATTTCTGCAGTTGTTCACGGATAAGGTTCTTAAGAGTCCAGAATACCGAATGCAGTACTTAGCAGATATTCTAAAGTGTAAAATCCCCAATGGGAAATTACAGTTCCAGTATATTAGTCGGCTCTCCTGCTGCTGGGAGAAAATGCCCAGCACCACAACTTAAAGGAGGAAAGGTCTAACATGACTCTTGTTTTCAGAGGTTTCTGTCCATTGTCCATGGACTCCAAGATAGAAATAGCCTAACAGGGCTGGAGAGATAGCTCACTGGCATAAGCGCCTGCCTGGTAAGTGCAAGATCCTGAGTTCAGTCTCTGGCACAAAAGAAAGAAAGAAGAGGAGAAAAGAAAAGAAAGAAAAAGAAAAAGCCTGAGGAAGGGTGCTGGCAGAACAATGCTGCTCACTTCATGGTGGCTAGTAGGAAACAGAGCAGGCAAACAGCATCAGAAAGGAAGGGACAAAGGATCAGACATTTTACCAAAAATCATGCCTTCCTGAACCAACCAAACACAGCCAGAAGTGTGCTTTACTAATGGTGGCTTTCTTTTTTTTTTTTTTTTTTAACTAGTGGTGGTTCTCAAGCCAATCAGGTCCAAATTACTATCTAGTAACAAATTAATAAGCATTTAGTTTCCACAAGAAATTTTGTAAAGGTATGATATTCATTCCATTTAATAAGAAATGAATCACTCCAGACACAAAAGATACAAATATTAGGAAGGTAGGAGAAAACATCACTATTAAGGAACTTAGTCTAGCAGGGGAGAAGTATTAAAAACCATCTCAATATGAAATAACAACCATACTTGGGGGCTGGGGATATAGCTCAGCAGCATAAGTGCCTGCCTGGCAAGTGCAAAGTCCTGAACTCAATTGCCAATACTTAAAAAAAATTAAAAAATCAAAATTTTATAGGGAAAGAAAAACATACTTGGAAGTAGACACAAAGTGCTTGGGTTAATGTGAAAATAGTGAATGTCACTGAAGGCCTGTAACTCTTCCCAGATTTGGGAGGTCTATAAAGAAAACTTTTTCTGCATAGAAAATTTACTACTAAACTTTGGGGTAAGATTATAGCTATGAAGGATTTCATAACCTTGGGTTTTTGGATTTTTTTTTTTTTTGGTCTTTTTGAGATAGGGTCTTGCTATGCAGTTTAGGCTGGCCTTGAGCTCACTTTGTAGCCCAGACTAGTCTTGCAGCGATCCTCCTGCCTCAGCCTCCTGCATGCTGGGATTACTGGCTTGTGCCACCATGCCTGGCTGTTTCATAACCTCTTTCTAAGGTGACAACTTGAAGACAATTTTAAGTTGAATCATATGAAATCACTGATATTTGGCATTTTTTATATGCTTGCCTTTTACAGAGTTAATTTGAGGCTTTTGTTAGGTGTTGAACAAATGATGGCAATTACCATTCTGTGGTACTGCTTTCATAAAAAGAGATTTAAAAAATCAATGTTTCATAATACTTCCAAGTGCCATAGAGTAAAATAGGCAATGAAAGTTTCAAATTTTCCACATACTAGTTTGATCTAGCTGTGAATTTCCATGACCTAATCAGAGTATGCTGTGAAAGACAGTGAATGCTAGTTTCACAGCAGGCCAAGAAATTCAGAATAAGGAGGAACAGCTTGGTTTTGAAGCCAGAAACTGAAAGTTCTCCAGAACAGAATAAATTGTTGGGTTCCTACAGTGAAGAAAATTCATGTAAATCAATTTTCATTCCCACTCATGGCTTCAATTTAGCAATTTGCACAATAGTCAGCTTTCTGCCTTCCTTCTCATTCCCCATTAAGGTATCTTCTTTCCTTTGAAAAAGGAAATAAAGCTGCTGCCATCTCCAGTGCCAGAGAGCAGAGGTCTGAAGTGTGACAGCACACTGAGCCAGCGCACACTTGTGAGTGCTATGCGCCAAGAACTGTGTAGCAAATCAGACACAAATTCCTGTGGCCCAAGAGCTCTGTTCTCTGGCATTCCTTGTGCGTGGAAGGGTCCCAAGCTCACTCACCACTCACCTTCATACATCTTCTTATCCAAGTTTACTAAATTGCACTTTCTCCAGAAAGCTACCCTTGACTCCCCATCTCTAGTCCTTTTCCAATACAATTCTCTTTGCCTTTCTAACATTCACTAAATGTTAGAAATGTTGCTCACTTGGTGTTTGTCTGTCACTGGACTATAAGCTCCTGAGTCAGAGTTGTGTCATTCTGTTCGCTATCATATCCTCAAGAGAAGCTCAGCACATTTTCCAGGTCACTATTGGGTGGCTGAGAGTGCCACAGTCCACCACAGTTGGAAAGGCAGAGGAATGAGTAAGGCCTCTGTACCTGCATACACAGGGGCCATAGTTATTCACACATGCCGCCCTTCTGGATGCTGCTTCTGCAGCTGCAGTTACAGAGCTCCTGGGCCAATGTCACTCAAACTGCAGCATCCCAAAGCTCACCCAGGGAACCTTTGTTGCAATGTATACTATAAGATGAGCCCCAGGTTCTGTTTCCATTCTGAAGGAAGCTGGTGCTGCATTGCCAGAGAAACTATTGTGCTTTGAGTAGCAAGGTCTTTATTGGCATCTTTTTATCACACAGAAAGATCTGCCGTCAGGACAGTTCCAGATATGCTTCTTTTAAAAACCTTCTTTTACACCTGATCTATCCAGTGACTTGACAAAAGAAGTTAGTATTTAAAGAGAAAAGTGTTCAGCCTAGGGTCTTGTCTTCCAGAGGCAGTCCTAGTATGTTCAGACTAATCACCATACCCAATGTGGTCTCTCCCTAGTGCATTTCTGGAAGGACTATATCTTGGGGGACTAGAGTGACTTCACAGTCACTTCACAAAAGCAACCTCTTGGGTCAGCCAAATAGCTTAGTGGATTAAAGCACCTACAAGCAGGCACAGGGCTGGGGGTTCAATCCCTGGGCCTACTGTGTTGGCCCTGCCCCCAAGGCATGCTGAGACTGCAATTGAGACTGGGCATGGTGGCGAACACCTGTAATCTCAGCTCTTGGGAGGCTGTAAACAGGCGGGTCACTACAAATCCAATCTAGTAGTGAGACCCTGAACACCCTGTAGACCCTTCCCTAAAATACAAAAAAAAAAAAAAAGGTAACCTCTTCATAATATCAAGCCTCCTTTTTGTGATGGTGGTGGTGGTGATACTAGGAGTTAAACCCAAGGTCTTTTCATTGAGCTACAACCTGAGCCCAAGCTCCCCCCGGCCCATCAGTTTTTGCTAAATTGCCCAGGCCCAAGCTTTTTTTTTTTTTTTTTTCTTTTTCTTTTTTCCGGATCAGTTCTTACTAAATTGCCCAGAGTAGTCTCTAATTCACAATCCCCCTGCCTTGGCCTTCTATGGTCCTGAGGTTGTAAGTCTGTGCCACCATGGCCAGGTAGTCTCTTATAATAAAATAAATATCTTGCCCATCAGTAATCCGAGCTACATAGGAGGCTGACGAAGATCACAAGTCTGAGCCAGCTTGAGAAACTCAATGATATCTCACAACAAAAAATAAGAAAGACAAAAGACGTATTTCTAGTAAAGTGCCCCTCAAAAAAAGTGTAACGTATAAGCTGGGGATATGCAGCTAAGTGATAAAGAACTTGCCCAGTATGTGCACGACCCCAAGTTTGATCCCCAGCTCCACTACATAGCAAGTTCAGGGCCAGCCTGCTTAGTGCAATCCCATCTCCAATAAATAAATACATACATACATACATCTTGAATATTCTTTGCAATTTCCTTATTTTCCTTTATAATGTTAATATACATGTACATGTCTCTAAACAATACCCTGTTTAGTTTTTCATATTTTGAACTTACTTTTAAGGTCAAAATCTATTATTTATTTGAACATTACAATTTTGGCTCAAGATTTCATTTGAAAGCCATCTGATCTGGGTTTTTCTAAATGGGTGTTAATTTTTTTTTTTTTTTTTTTCTATGGCCAGCTTAGCCCACCCTGGGGGTGGGGCTGGTACAGCATGTGGTACTGGGGATCGAACTAGTCTAAGCTTACCTAAGCAGGCGCTTTAGACCATTGAGCTATCTTGCTGGCCCAATGGGTGTTAATTTCTGGGGATGTCAAAATAATAAAATTATGTAATGATTCTTTTTTTTAAATATGGTACATGGTCTCACTATGCAGCTTGGACTCATAGTGATCCTCCTGTCTCAGCCTCCCCAGCACTGGGATTACAGATGTGTGCCACCATGCCGTCTAGGAGGCTGGCGCAGCATACAGTACCAGGGATTGAACCCAGGTCCTTGCGCTTACCAGGCAGGCACTTAGACTGCTGAGCTATCTCCCTGGCCCAGATTATTTTATTGGCAGACATTTATTTTTGTTTTGTTTTGTTTTGGGTACTGGGCAATCCAACTCAGGACCTTGTGCTTTCCAGGAAGGCACTTAGACCACTGAGCTATCACCCCAGTGACATTTAGGTTTTTATGTTATTTTATATTTTGATGATATGAGTATTCCATTCCTGTCCACGTCTTTTCCGTGTGAACAGTTCCACAGAGGCTAAAGCTGGCAGGAAGGTGAGAGTCACAGGATATACCTGGCAATGCACAGACCTTAGTATGCTCTCTGCAAACATCCTAACAGAAGTCTTTATAAGCAGGTGATTTATTTTAGAAGATGATTCCTAAGACCAGGAATGGGGGATGGCAAGCATAAAACCTGAAGGAAGAGGCAGCCCCTGATGTGCCAGCGATAAGATCGCTGTTGGAGCTTCCCGAGGCTGCGGCCTACAGGGGACTCACCAGCGAGGTGCATACTTCACAGCTTCTCGCTGAGTGTGCAAGAAGAGCAAATTTACACACTAGTTCCCACTGTCACTCTTTAAAAACTGCCGGTCTTAGTCACTTTCTGCTTGTTGGGTCAGAGTTCCTGACACCTGCAATGTAAAGGACAGGTTCATTTTGGCTCAGTTTTAGAAGTTTCCGTCTGTGGCTGCTGGCAAGTTCAAGAGCAGAAGCACAAGGTGGGAAGGCCTGGGGGGTAGGGTGGGGGCTATTCACTTGTGGTGGCCCGGAAGCTGAGAGATAAGGGAGGGGCTAAGGAAGGGGTACACCCTTGAAGGTGATGCCCCCAGCAAGTTGCCTCCCCCCTCAGGCTCCACTTCCCAACAGGACATTGAGTTAGGGTTTCATTCTACGGATTAAATCAAGTATAGTGCCCCCCTCCCCCTGCTCTGTGATCCAATCACCTTAGAAAAAACCCATCTCTGGACACAGGACAATTTGGGGGAATATTTTAGATCTAAATCATAACACTGTGGGGCCTGGGAGATGGCTCAGTGGAATAAGCACTTCCCTGGCAAGCACAAGGGCCTGAGTTCAATCCCTGGTTCCGCCAAAAAAA
>NW_004524604.1:19161110-19163325 GCF_000260255.1 Octodon degus | reverse complement strand
CACACACACACACACACACACACACACATATAAATAAAAAATTTAAAAAAAAATAAAAAATAAATCATAACACTGTGTAATAGGGTGTCAATACTGCAACACTTCAGGTTTGAATATGGATGAAAACACTAGAGTAGGTTCAACAGGTATTCCAAGCTCAGAGGCAAGAAATCCCAGCTCAAAAAACAGATGCTGGAAAGTAAGGTGAGATAAGAGACTGCCATAGTACAACTGCAAGCTGACTGCTGCAACAGTTGGCATAAAAAGGTAGACCAAGGGCTGGGAGAGTAGCTCAGCGGTGTCCTGGAGTCAGTCTCCACCACTGTGGGTGAGGAGTGGACCAAGAAGACGAGACGTGGGGTAAGACCATCACTGAGATCACTAATGGAGTATGAGCTAGCTCTTCCATACAGAATTCTAGGGGATAAATGGAAAGGCAGTAGAAAAAGAAAGTCATCATTACTATGTAAACCACAGAGATGACTGCTGGAAGACAGAGCTATCCATGGTCTCTAGAAAAGGAAAGTGTGAGGGTATGAGAATTTCTTTTCCTTTAGATGAGGTCTTACTAGTTTGCCGGAGTTGGTCTAGAACTCCAAGACTCAAACGATCCTTCCACCCCAGTCTCCAGAGTAGCTTGGGCTACAGGCATGCATCACAGTGTCTAGCTGGCATGCAGGACATTCAAATGTTCTCAAAGCCATCTCCTCACAAGAATCTTGTTAGTAACAAAGAGAAAAACAACTAAACTTGCAGTGAAAAGTCTGTCAGACAACACTGTAATTGGTTAGCCAAGGTTATCATGGCCAACTGAGTTAACATCGTTAACGGAGGCCACAATGCCACTTCTAACAAAAATGTAGACTCTTAACATAATCATAAGAAAATTTCATGCCAACGAGCATTGAGGGCTACTCTACATAAATGTTAGTACTCTTCAAAAAATGCTATGTCATGGAAGAAAGACGGAGAACTCTCAGAATGGAGACAACATAAAAATTAAATAGTCTGAGCAACTACCTTGAGGATAACATGCAATATATTATTTCCTACTTTGTTTTGAAATTCTGATCATTTATTATTTTCCCACTTTAAAATAAAAAAAATTAAAATCTAACATATCCTGGATATGTTGCTGAACCAGAAAAAGGACATTAGTCAGAAAATAGGCAAAGTTCAGTTTTCTGTGGTAAAGTACCTGTGTAGAATAAGTATCAACCCCTAGTAGCACCCAAGTCCCCAACTCCCACAAAAAAAAAAAAAATCAGTTTCCTGGAGAGGGACATCTAGCTGCTGGCTGCGGGGGCTGGACCCTGGACCTTCCACCCTGGAACATGGCCAAGTTCATCCTAACCTTGTGAAAAGGGCCTCATGAGGAAGGTGATGGTGACTTTCTCAAAACCTCAACTGGCCACCTGCTGGCACTGTGGCAAGGGAAATGGTCCAGCTGACCCCTACCGTGTTCCCTATTCAGAGTTGGGGGAGGGGGGAAAGTAGCCAATAGTCGGTAAAACTGGTAGACTCAAACAGCTCACAATTAAGGAGACTATGCTGAAAGCTTTGGTGACCACTGGCATGGATGTGGTTTCATTTTTATGTATTTAGTACAGGGTCTACAGGGTCTCACCACACAGATCGGACTTGTAATGATCCTCCCACCCTCCCCCTTTTCAGCCTTCCAAGCGCTGGGATTACAGGCCTGCACCACCACACCCAGTCTCAGTCCCCATCTCAGTGCCCTGGGGGCAGGGCCAGCACAGCATGCTGGGGATTGAATCTCGGTCCCTGCACCTGCCTAAGGAGGTGCTTTAATCCGCTGAGCTATCTGGCTGGCCCTATGGATGTGGTTTTAAACTGGAGAGATCACAGGCAACCACTGCATTCTTATAAAGCCTGAAGACCAATCTTTATGATAGCATTTACTAGGTCATTGCAGACCACATATCACACTGCTATCTGAATAAAGTGTGTTTAAGAAAAAAAAAAAAGGGCAAAATTCAAATAAAGTCTATAGATTAGTTAATATTACTGTATCTGTGAATTCCCTGGTTTAGGTAATTGCACTATGGTTACACAAGGTATTATCAATAACTGGGGAAGGCACTCTACAACTTCCTGCAATCTAAAATGATTTCCAAATAAAAACCTAAAAATCTAGGGGATTTTTATTTTTTTTTAATTTTTTTTTTTAAATTTTATCTATTTATGTGTGTGT
>NW_004524604.1:19152638-19161010 GCF_000260255.1 Octodon degus | reverse complement strand
TGAACCGCGGTCCCTGTGCTTTGCCAAGCTTGTTCTAAGTAGGTGCTTTAGACCACTGAGCCATCTCACCAGCCCTAGGGGATTTTATTAAAATAGATTCTCAGCCTTCATATCTGAGATAAGATCTGAAATTCTATATTTCTCAAAATGTCATGTTGAGACTTCAAGTCCCAAAAATATATTTGAGTAACAAGATTTTGTTTCCCTCAGTTGCACTGTGGTATATCTGTCATATACTTATTTATCTGTATGTATATATATATATATATATATATATATATATATATATATCCATGAATCAATTGCCACAATCAAGATAATGAATTTAATGTGGGGAGGCAAATCTACATAGGTGTCTCACTTCTGTTTGCCTTGTAAGCAGAGCCTCTGTGGCCTTTGCTCTAAGATAAAGCTGGTGTTTCCCTTCAAATCACTGGGAAATTTTCTTTCATTGATTAAAATTTTCCTTGGGGCAAGCACTGAGTAGATTTACTTCCAACACATTATGAAAGACTCAAGAGTTTGTTGTCATTTTTACTCATGGTTCCTCAGCGGTATCACAAAACACTGCATCACAGCACCCACCGGGAGGTCCATGTATAACCAGGAGGCCGGGAAAAGCCACGCAAGCGTGCAGGTGCCGTGCTCGCCGTGCCCTGGGGCTCAATGGCTGGCCTTAAGGGTCCAGGTTTTTGGTCAGTATCCATGAAACTGTGGAGAAGCTCACTTGGTAGCTTCTAGAGCAGGACAGTCGCACGTTCTGCTGGGACAGGCAGTTTTGTAATGAAGCCAAGATGGAGGGGGCCGGCTTCCAGAAAGGGAGAATACATGAGCTTCAGGGGGCTTGGGGACAGGACACGCGAGCACCTTGGAATCTGGGAGCTTATGCTCTTGCCCAAGTAGTTGGGAAATGAGGGAATAAAAATTTGCCAAATCTAATGTATCTGGTTTATAATCTTCACCTTTAATGCGTTCTTTTTCTAAAACACAAAAAAGGTTCACTATTACTTGATATTATCACTATTTCTTTTTACCTATAATTTCCTTTAAATAAAACCCATTTTTAAAATTATTGTGATGAGGAAGGGAGCGGGGGAAAAAATAAAATAAAATCACTGTGATACATAATCAAATAAACTTCAGGAAAGTCAGCTGATCTAATGATCATCGTGATCTCCTTAATCGCCCAGCCCTAACCCCTTCCTTTCTTAAAAGAAATCTGTTTATCATCCTTCTATTTTCCTATTACAAAATGATACCACAGTCTCAGAGATGGTAAGATTCCAGTGTAGTTAGGAATCTGACCGGATCATCTGACTGAATCTTCCACCACTTGAAAGTTGCTGAATATGTATGCAGACTCAAAACAATGAACAAGACACATAAAATTAAATGGCTTTAATTTACCAACATGTGTAGATCAATTATTCACTGTTCGATTGTACTTTCCCAAATCAGTTTAGATTATAATTTTCAGAAGTGATTTTATTTTTCCAGAAGTAATTTTAATAGCTGCCAGGCTAGCGCTACCATATTAGCATATGAAATTACCTTTCTTCATTACTAATAATCTATTTAAAAATACAGTAAAATTTCACAACAAATTATATTTTCCCCATCACAAAGAATTAATCCTCTTTTCTACTAATTTGTGCAAGAACACAGAACACAGAATAAGTCTAAAAAGAAACTAAGGTAAGGTTTCCAAAAACATTTCTCTAACCAGATTAAGCCCAAATTTATCTGTAGTTAAAACTATCACAAATATATGCTTCTGGATGCAGAAACAGAAAAACAAGCAACTATACACTTATTTGTCTTTTTCTTTTTGTGGCGCTAAGGATTTGTAGTGCTAAGCCCTACCACGGAGCTACGCGGCCAGTTGCTCCAAGACTTTCTCAATGTGCAGAAACCAAAGCCAGAAGTAGTGTTTGGTTTTGTTTGGTCTTATTTATTATTGTTTTTTTTTTTTCTTCTTGGCAGTGCTGGGGATCAAACCGAAGGCCTTGTGTATGCAGAGCAAGAACTCTACCACTGAGTCACATCCCCAGCCCCCAGGAAATAGTGTTTAATAAAAAAACGCATAGATAAGCTGGCAGCAGTGGCATCCACCTGTGATTCTGGCTAGTTGGCAAGCTAAGGCAGGAAGACTGTAAATCGAGGCCAGCTTGGGTAGCTCATAGAGACCCTGTCACAGAATTGTAAAAGGGGGGAAAAGGCTGGGGGGATTGCTGTGGGGGACAGTGCTTATGCAGCATGTGTGAGGTTCTAGGTTCTATTCCAGTTAGTGTGGAGGGAGACCCGGTAAATTTAAAATAAAAACTAAAAATGAATAAATAAAAAAACGAGGAAAAATTAATATGCATGTGAAAAGCATTTCTATTGTTGTGCATCCTAGAAGCAGCCCTCTAGGAGTGTTATCTTCGGATCTTAAAAATGGCTTGTGTGGCTCTTAATGACTATTAATAAAAAAGTATTGACAATCATAAAGTATATCAAGTAGCTAAGATTATTAATTTACTGATGCATACAAATTAGAATCTATCTTTACTATCCTGCACAAAAAGGAAATTTCCTAATTTTTCACAAAATCATTCTGAAATCTTTACACAAATCAGCTTCTTTTGCTGATTAGAATATGATGACAGCTATGTACAAAATATGTATCTTTACATATAAACATTCTAAGATATCTTTGAAACATTTTGGCTATTACACAGTATTAGTACCATATCCTGAAATGAGCAGAGAATAAATAGGTGAATCTTTCTGCTCATTATGTTATAAAATCAAGTTGAAATTCTATATACATTTTACCTGGAAGGATTTAAAAATTACCACTTAATGACTTATTTATTTATTTTTATGGCAGGGTTTCCCTTTGTAGTAAAGGCTTACTCATGGTAATCCTCCTGCCTTAGCCTCCTGAGCACTGGGATTACAGACATGCACCACCATGTCCAGCTCACTTAATGACTTAAGTCACTGGATTGATAAGAAAAGGATTAAAGATATGGTTCATTTCGGTCTCACTTCACCAATCAAAAGAAAGACTAGCAGAATGGAGCAAGAAGCAAGGCCCAACAATATGCTGCATAGAAGAAACACATTTAATTCAAAAATTCATAGACTAAAAGTCAAAGGATGGAAAACAATACTCCATGAGACAGAAACCTGGAAAAAAAAAAAAAACGCAGGGGTAGCGATTCTAATTGCAGACAATATAAATTTAGAGTCAAGACTGATTAAGAGAGGCAAAGAACATCTTTGTAAAAAGAATAATCCAAGAAGAAGAGAGAACAATCATAAATATATATGTACCAAGATATGGCTCAGTTAGCAAACAATCCAATTGGCAAATAAGCAGAAGAACAGAAATTTCACTGGAGAGGATAAACAGAGAATAAAAAAACACATGAAAAATATTTCATGTCATTACTAATTGAGGAAATGCAAATTGAGGCAATGAGATATCACTATGCACTTATGACAATGTCTTTAATAAAAATAGTGATATCAAATGGCCGGCAAGATAGCTCAGTGGACTAATAAGCACCTGCCTGGGCAAGAGCAGGGACCAGAGTTTGATCCCTGGTCCTGCCCCTGGGGCAGACTGAGCCAAAACAGAGTCCAGGTGTGGTGGCACGTGCTTGTGATTCCAGTACTGGTGAGGCTGAAAACAAGAGGGTCAGCACAAGTCCAAGCTGCATAGTGAGACCCTGCACCAAATACATAAAAGGGAAAAAAAAAAAAAAAAACAACAGTGACATCAAATGCTGGTGACAATGTAGAGAAACTACATCACTCCAATGCTGCTGCTGGGAATGTTAAATAGTACAGCCACCCTGGAAAACAGTTTCCTGTACGGATATTTTTTGTTTGTTTTTTTGGCAGTGCAGGGGTCAAACCCCAGACCTTGAACTTCTCAGTTCTACCATTCACCTACATCCCAGCACCATTTAAAATGGAATCCCTGGGCCAGCCAGATAGCTCAGCAGATTAACATGCCTGCTTAGGCAGATGCAGTGGGGCAGGGTTCGATCCCAAGCCTGTGTGCTGGCCCTGCCCCTGGGGCCTGCTGAGGGAGAGTGAGACTGGGTGTGGTGCCGCTTAGGTCTATAATCCTGCCTGTAATCCCAGAGTTTGAGAGGCTAAAAAACAGGCAAGATCACAAGCCCAGTTTATGTGGTGAGACGCTGTAGACCCTGTATTAAATACATAAAAATAAAAAATAAAGTAAAATGGAATCCCTATATGATTTTTTTCTAAGCAATAGAGATATTTAACTAGATATAGCCATTTTATAACAAACCAAATTTTGTAAAGGGAAGAAAGACAGTAGAAATACAGTAACAATTTCAGAGGCACCAGATTCTGCAGACTCCTATCTCTATCCTTCCCACACCCAAGATCCTTTCCATATTCCTCTGGACCAAAGTCCTAAGGGATATAAATAGTGACAATATCACCTGTGATGTTTTTCTTTTTCTTTTTGAGACAGGGTCTCATTTTGTAGTCCAGCCTGGCTATCAACTCATGGCAAACCTGCTCTCAGCTTCCCAAGTGGTGGGATTACAAAAGTATTCACCGCCATACCTGGCTCTCTTCTCTGTAATTTAGAATAGATACTGAAGTTAAAATATTTATATGGGGGAAAAAACCCTCAAATGACCCTGAACCACCTATTTGACTTTTAGGGATTAGCAATTTTGACCGGTTTATGCCAAATTACCTGGCTTTGGGAATTTGAGAAATGATTCTGAGATCTGCAAAGTCTTAAAGATCCAATGTGTATTAAGAGCATTTCACTCTTATTTGAAAAAATATGATCTAATTTTCTTCAAAAGAACCCAGAATCCTTTGGGGGAGATTCAAGCCTTCTAGGCTATCTCTAGGGGATTCTAGAATTACTAGACTCCAAGGCACAGTACAGTTATACTTTTTGCTAGACTCCTGGACTGTACTATTTTATATGAAAGACTGATTTCCACAGTAGGTGCCTTGCAGAAGCTTGTGTTTTGAGACAGAGTCTCTCTTTTTTAGCCCAGGCTGGTCTTGGACTCCCAGCAATCCTACTGCGTCAGCCCCCTAAGTGCTATGGGCATGTGCCACCACACCCAGCAGAAGCAGGTATTTGTGAAGCTTCCCCCTACAGCTCCAGAATGTCTGCTCCTAAGATTCAATCAGTTCATCTACAGCCAGATACATAAAGCTGTTAATACAGTCTTCAATTACACCTTAAAATATTAATATAGCAGGAGGAACGGAGAGTATAGGTCAGTGCTAAGAGCACATCCTTAGGCCTCGTGTTTGGTCTCCAAAAAAAAAAAAAAAAAAAAAAAGTTAATATAATTATGTGCAACTGTGGATTTATACCATATCTCTACAAATACATTTGCAAATAGACATACAAATTTTAAATAAGCAATTGGATCCTAGCTCTCTTAACATAATCATCCTCAATCTAATAGAACACATTTACATACAACAAATGCAAGCAGCTTCCTATAAACAAATATATATAACATCAAACATAAAACATACTTGCCAACAAAAGTGCACTTAAGAATATAAAGTGAAACCCCTATGAAGGCAGTGCTGGCTGTAGGGCAGCAGCCAAGGCCTCCGCAGGAACAGGCATGGCCCTGGCAGCCGAGGAGGTCCGCAGGGAGGCAGGTAGAAGAGTCATTTCCTTTGTTCATTGAGGAGAGGAAGCTGCAGGCAGGGGATGCAATCAGACCTGCTAATTAAGACCTCAGAGGCTGCAGAGGTGGGGCTGAGGGTGGGTGGATAAACACATTAAGAGACAATTAAAGGCTGGGAGAGTGGCTTGCCTGGTGGCAGAAGTCCTGAGTCTGATCCCTAGCACCAGAGGTGGGAAAAGGACTGCAACATGGAATTTATTATTTTATCTCATTAATAAGCAAAGAAGAAACCTTATTTATTTTAAAGTACTACCTTTTTGAAATGGGAGAGTGAAAAAAGGATCAAGTTACATCACATACAAGTACAAATTGTCTGTGATGAATGTGATTGTCATGTATACCTAAAATGTACCAACAGAAGCTGACTGGAAGAGAAACTCACTAGAAATGAAATAATGATGAAATACTACTACCTTTGTCTAAATCCCACTTCCTAAGGTAAAACGAAGGCGGAGAGCAGGAGCACGGCAGCATATCCAGAACCTTTGGTTTTCTTCTCTCAGTCTGCGTCACTGGTTGGTAATAGGGGATGATTTTTGCCTCCCGTGGTGGCACTTATTGGAGACATTCCTGGCCACACTGACTAGATGGGTGATATTGTCAGCCAGAGTATGGCGGTCAGGGATTCTGCTCAACATCCTGCTACCCCTAAAACCAAGAGAATTATCCAGGACAAAACGTCAATGGCAAGATCAGAAACTACAAGATTTGAAAAACCAGTGTCTCAGCTGGCAACAGAGCTCAGCAAACTAAGTGCCTGATTAGGCAAGCAAGGCGGCCGGGTTTGGTCCCGCAGCACCACATGCCATGCTGGCCCTGCCCCAGGCGTGCTGAGCGGGCCACAGAGTCTGGGCATGATGGTGCACGACTGTAATCCCAGCACTGTGAGGCTGAAAACAGGAGGATCACTGAGTCTGAGCTGCACAGTGAGACCCTAAACCAAATACAAAAAAGGAAAAAAAAAAAAAAAAACAACAGTGACATCAAATGCTGGTGACAATGTAGAGAAACTACATCACTCCAATGCTGCTGCTGGGAATGTTAAATAGTACAGCCACCCTGGAAAACAGTTTCCTGTACGGATATTTTTTGTTTGTTTTTTTGGCAGTGCAGGGGTCAAACCCCAGACCTTGAACTTCTCAGTTCTACCATTCACCTACATCCCAGCACCATTTAAAATGGAATCCCTGGGCCAGCCAGATAGCTCAGCAGATTAACATGCCTGCTTAGGCAGATGCAGTGGGGCAGGGTTCGATCCCAAGCCTGTGTGCTGGCCCTGCCCCTGGGGCCTGCTGAGGGAGAGTGAGACTGGGTGTGGTGCCGCTTAGGTCTATAATCCTGCCTGTAATCCCAGAGTTTGAGAGGCTAAAAAACAGGCAAGATCACAAGCCCAGTTTATGTGGTGAGACGCTGTAGACCCTGTATTAAATACATAAAAATAAAAAATAAAGTAAAATGGAATCCCTATATGATTTTTTTCTAAGCAATAGAGATATTTAACTAGATATAGCCATTTTATAACAAACCAAATTTTGTAAAGGGAAGAAAGACAGTAGAAATACAGTAACAATTTCAGAGGCACCAGATTCTGCAGACTCCTATCTCTATCCTTCCCACACCCAAGATCCTTTCCATATTCCTCTGGACCAAAGTCCTAAGGGATATAAATAGTGACAATATCACCTGTGATGTTTTTCTTTTTCTTTTTGAGACAGGGTCTCATTTTGTAGTCCAGCCTGGCTATCAACTCATGGCAAACCTGCTCTCAGCTTCCCAAGTGGTGGGATTACAAAAGTATTCACCGCCATACCTGGCTCTCTTCTCTGTAATTTAGAATAGATACTGAAGTTAAAATATTTATATGGGGGAAAAAACCCTCAAATGACCCTGAACCACCTATTTGACTTTTAGGGATTAGCAATTTTGACCGGTTTATGCCAAATTACCTGGCTTTGGGAATTTGAGAAATGATTCTGAGATCTGCAAAGTCTTAAAGATCCAATGTGTATTAAGAGCATTTCACTCTTATTTGAAAAAATATGATCTAATTTTCTTCAAAAGAACCCAGAATCCTTTGGGGGAGATTCAAGCCTTCTAGGCTATCTCTAGGGGATTCTAGAATTACTAGACTCCAAGGCACAGTACAGTTATACTTTTTGCTAGACTCCTGGACTGTACTATTTTATATGAAAGACTGATTTCCACAGTAGGTGCCTTGCAGAAGCTTGTGTTTTGAGACAGAGTCTCTCTTTTTTAGCCCAGGCTGGTCTTGGACTCCCAGCAATCCTACTGCGTCAGCCCCCTAAGTGCTATGGGCATGTGCCACCACACCCAGCAGAAGCAGGTATTTGTGAAGCTTCCCCCTACAGCTCCAGAATGTCTGCTCCTAAGATTCAATCAGTTCATCTACAGCCAGATACATAAAGCTGTTAATACAGTCTTCAATTACACCTTAAAATATTAATATAGCAGGAGGAACGGGTGGTATAGCTCAGTGCTAAGAGCACATGCTTAGGCCCTGAGTTTGGTCACCAGCACCAAAAAAAAAAAAAAAAAAAAAGAGTGAGGGTCGGCAACTGTGGATTTATACCATATCTCTACAAATACATTTGCAAATAGACATACAAATTTTAAATAAGCAATTGGATCCTAGCTCTCTTAACATAA
>NW_004524604.1:19130169-19151921 GCF_000260255.1 Octodon degus | reverse complement strand
TAATCCCAGCACTCAGAAGTTCAAGGCCAGCCTAGACTACATAGTGAGATTCTGGCTCAAAAATAAATAAATAAATAAATAAAAAATAAAAATAAAAACTGCCATCTTAAAATATACTACACAACACTCATTCTCTTTATTGGGACTGCTGGAGATCTTGTAAAAATATTTAAAAGCTCCATAATAAGAAAATAAAAAGAGAAGAATTAACACTTTTTTAAAAATTGCAAATATTGGCACGAAATGTAAGCTTGACAGATGGGAAAAGCAATTTTTTTCTCAATTGATTTTGATTAACTTTTTAAGTTTCAAAAACAAGGGTCATGGTATTTTTGATTTTGGTTAAATCTGACAAAAAAATTTGCAAAAAAAAATTTTTATTGCTCAACTTTGTCACTAAACATTTTACATGTTAAGTACTAAAAGTGAAAGATTATAGTTTCTAGATTCATAAACGTGGGCCAGCCAGATAGCTCAATGGACTAAGGGCCTGCTTAGGCAAGCGCAGGGACCTGGGTTTGATCCCTCGCACCACATGCCATACCAGCCCTGCACTGAGATAGGGCGTCGTGTCACACACATGTAATAATGCCAGCGCTGGGGAGGCTGAAAACAGGAGGATCACTGAGTCCAAGCTGTGTAGTAAGACCCTATTCCAAATATATTAAAAAGAAAAATAAGCCACCATTTGGTTTCAAATATTGGGGACCAAACCAAAACTGCCTCTGCCACTCAACTACATCCCAAGCTCTTTTAAAATTTTGAAACAGCATGTCACTGAGCTACACATGCTGGCTTTGAATTTGTGATCCTCCTGCCTCACCCTCCCATGTAGCCAGGATTATAGATTTGTGCCATCACACCTGGCTTAGCCACTGATTTTTAGGGAGATGCTCAATTCCAATGAAAGGCATTAAGTTAGAGCTATTTTTCAACATTATCTAAGATATTTTTATTTTATTTTATTTGTAATGCAGGTTGAAACCAGGGCTTTTTACTATGCTAAGCTGCCCCAGCCTTGAAATATTTTTCTTTTTTGGTAACTTATGCCTGTAATCCCAGCATTTGGGAAGCAGGAGGATTGGAGCAAATTCTAGGCCAGCCTGGACTACACAGTGAGTTCTAGGCCAGCCTGAACTACAGAGTAAGACCTGCCTCCAAAATTTTTTTTCTTTTTTAAGTTTTTTTTTTTGGTGGAACCGGGGATTGAACTTAGGCCTTTGCACTTGCCAGGGAATGCTTATTCTACTGAGCCATCTCCCCAGACCTCTCTTTTTAAATTTTGAGACACAGTCTCACTAAATTGACAAACTGGTCAGACTGAGCTCAAAATTACAATCCTTCTACCTCAGCTTCTTCCTACTTGTCCTGGGATTACAGGTATGTGCCACCACATCCAGTCATTTCCAGATCTTAATGGAGTCAAAGTTACTATGTATTTGTTGCAATGCCTCCATCCAAGAAAATTTCAGTAACTAAAGATACCTTATGAAAAAAGATACTTGCAAGTTACCGAAATGGAATTGCAGAAACACAGTGCGACTGCTCTTTCTATCATGTTTGACTCCAAAATGGATCTAACATGACAAGAGTGAAAAGATTCTAACAATCTTTCCTCTTATTACTTTATTTTCTAATAGGTATTCCTACAACCCTAAAGTTTTATGTGACCAGCTGTGCATGGTGGCACATGCCTATAATCCCAGCACTCTGGAGGCTGAGGTAGAAGGATCACCATGAGTTCAAGGCCAGCTTGGACTACAAGGTGAGTTCAAAGCTAGTCTGCACTACATAATAAGAACTTGCCTGAAATTAAAACAAAACAAAAAAACCCAAAACACTTTATGTCTAGCAATCTTGGGAAAAGGAAAATAAATTCCTTCATTCATGCATGCATGCAAATCCAAATCCCCAAATGCAGGGAAGGGGCAAATAACATGAGGACAGGCTGGAGCACTTGCTCAACTGCTTTAGGATAATTTCAAAGGTTTTTCTTCTACATCGTTTCTACCAATAAAGTTTGGAAATGGGAGACTGTCCTGGTCCTCAGGGTCTCTGGCTCAGTAGCCACAGGAAAATAATTAGCGTGGATACACTGCCGGCCCTTGTACTAGCTGCTACACAGCTGCTCATCTGAGAATGATGAGTAGATGCACAAACACTAACTACACCTCCGAACCAGGGTACACTGCGGTGCATGGCACTTGCCTGGCGTGCATGAGGCTGTTGGTTGAAGCCCCAGCACTGTCAAAAGCAAAACAAACAGAAAAATACACAAACTAACAAGTAAAATGCCCCCCCTGGCAGTTTTTTAAGTTACTAATAAATTAGGGGAACTTCCTCAAATTAAACTACCAATTAGGCACTTAATTAAAAAAGGGGGATACTTGTGCAGCCATCTTGGAATTGAGTATACAGAAGAAATGCAAGATTTATGTTAACTACTTGCATTTTGTAGGAAACACATTATACAAACACGTTATACCTCGGCCAGATGTCTCTGAGAGAAAGAAAATATGAGAAAGAAAATAAAGAAGTGTTCTGGTTCTTCAAAACTAATACCCTTCTTAGTCCATTAATTAAAGTCAGCTTTTCAACATAAAAAAAAAAAGCTCAGATTTGGTTGAACAAGATAAAATTAAGGCAATGTCTTCATGCCCAATAATGGAAAGCACTAACCAATATGCTTATCGGAGAGGGACATACTGAGTTTAGATTTGGGCATAACATTGAAAACTTATGGCTTTAGGTATAAAATATTAAAGTTTCAAAATTCCATGTTTTCTCAGTTATTCTTTCTTTTCAGCTCCTTGGGTCTCATATAGCCCATGTCCCTGAAAGGAAGAAACACTTTTCACATAATTTTGGAATGAAAGGTGAGGGGTGCTTGCTTACAGCTATTAGCACCCAGACAGTAAACAGCTGTGTTCTGTGCACCGAGCCCTGACTCAAAGAGGAGGAGCCAGGACGGTAAAACACAGCTGGAAATGGCGAACGTCCTTCGGACTTTGCTGGAATCCAAGGTGTCCAGCTTTGAGGTATTACTGCCATATCATTTAACCAAGATTTGGATTTTTTTAAAGTGAGAGGTTTTTTGTTTTTGAAAGAGCAGCACTTTTTCTCACTGACTCTTCGGTGTGGGGATCCCTGAGCATGTCACTGTGTCGCCCCCCACTGTGCTTGGCTGGACCAGTCCTCTTGGCATCACGCGTTGTTGTACCAGTTCATGGAGCGTTTCACCGCTTTCACCCAGTTCTCCATGTTCGTTTCATAGTCTTCCCATTTCTTCTGTGGCTTGAAAACCACTTCACTTCGCCTCAGTTTCTTTAGCTCTTCCTTGTCCTTCCAAAACCCTACAGATGAAAAAACGACTCTCAAACCGTAATGCAAATAATGAGCTCATAAAATTGAGCCGCAAGCATATGTGCCTTGTGCTGAGGAAAGCCACTGGTGTTTTAAAAAACAACTCACAAGATTTTGTTGTTTTAGCTTTGTTAAGATTAGACTATTACTGGGGATAAATACACCAGGATTTTAAAATCCTGATTTCTAATATTCAGCTTTTTTCTGAGTGGCATCGAATCACTTTTAAAGCAGACATAACCAACATCATTTCATTTTCACTTGCAATTACTGGTTTTAAAAAGGATATTATACACACAACACACACAAATTTGTTTTGTTTTGTTTTGTTTTGTTTTTTTGCAGGACCAGGGATTAAACTCAGGCCCTTGTGCTTACCAGGCAAGCGCTTATTCTACTGAGCTATCTCCCTGGCCCCTCAGTTTTGATTTTTGAGAAACAGTCTCTTGACACAGTTCAGGGAGGATCTGAACTCACTATGAGTGCTAAGTGTGTACCACCATACATTACATCTTTTTCTTTTTGTACCAGGGATCGAACTTAGGATCTTGCACTTGCCAGGCAGGCACTTAAGCCCCTGAGCTGTCTCCCCAGCCCTTTTCTTTTTATTAAAATGCATGAATGAGTGAAGACAGCTGGGTATGGTGAAGCACATCTGTGATCTCAGCACTCAGGAGGCAGAGATAGAAGGATCTCAGTACATCCAAGACTAGTTTGGGCTACATAGTGAGTTCAAGCCCAGCCTAAAGTACATAGAGATCCTGTCTCAAAAAAACCAAAATAAACAAAAGTGAAGGTAGCCAGGTGTGGTGGCTGTGCCTGTAATCTCAGCATGCCGGAGCCTGAGGCACAAAGATCATCACCTCAAGGCCAGCCTGGGCTCCCTAGTGAATTCAGTACTGTCAGTATTGGAAAAAAAAAAGGAAAAAATAAAGGTAAATCAGTATTTTTCTCATACATCTTCAAGTGATTGGCAACTCTGGCAGATATCTAAAATTCAAAGCTAGGAATTAACATAATAGTTTATTTCTCAAACTGTAGCATTTCATACAATTTAAATTTCAATTCAAGTGAAAATCCTAGTTCTACCATGTAGTATTCTTTGCAAAGAGGATCATGGGGGGCCAGGGAGATGGCTCAGTAGAATAAGTGCTTGCCTGGCAAACGCAAAGGTCTGAGTTCAAATCCCTGGTTCCGCAAAAAAACAAAACAAAAAAAGAGGATCATGGGATAAGTTCATTAATACTCTTTCTTGGTGGAGCTGTGTTTTACCATCCTGAGTCCTCCTGTTTTGAGGCAGGGCTTGGTGGTGCACAGAACACAGTTGTATGTTGTGTGTAAGAATGACCTACATGTGTTTGTTAAATTTGGAGGGGGATGGGCTGGTCAGATAGCTCAGCAGATTAAAGCACCTGTTTAGGCAGATGCAGAGGCCAGGGCCCAGCCTTCCGTGCCAGCCCGACCCCTGGGGCTCGCTGAGACAGCCATTGAAATTGGGCATGGTGGCACGTGCTGGTAATCCCAGAGCTTGGGAGGCTGAAAACAGGAGGATCACTGCGAGTCTGATCTGTGTAGTAAGACCCTGTAGACTGTACTAAATACATTAAAAAGAAATAAATAAAAAATTGGAGGGGGCAAAGAAAGTGAAAATCAAACAAAAAGCCTTCAGCCTGAGCCACTTCCCCAGCAATTTTATTTTGTTTTTATTTGGAGTTAGGGTCTCACTAGGAAGCTAGGTTACACAGGATAGGCTTGAGCCTGTGACCTTCCTGCTTTTGCTTCCCAGAGTTCTGGGATTAGAGGCATAGACCACTATACCTCTACAATGTTAAACTTAATTTATTTAGTTTGCAAGAACTATTGACGTATTTGAGAATGGTTTCCTTGTTGCATTCTAGGTTTGCTTAATTATGTATTTCAAATTGTGTGTGCAGGTGAGGTGTGACTTAGGCCTGTGATCCCAGCACTCAGAAAACTGAGGCAGGAAGATTACAAGTTCAAAGCCACCTAGGTAATGTAGCAAGATTTGTGAGAGATGCTCTTTCTCTCTTGAACTGCCCACCCCTTGCCTTCTGTCCACCAGCTCATTCAACACTGAACTTGCAGCTGTATCTTCTGGGAGGCCTCGCACTTGCTCCATACCACTGCTGCCTGCAGGCTGCATCTTATGGGTATGATAATCTTCTGTCCAGCATCGCTGTTTTAGACATCTGCCTAATTCTCCCATCCAGGTACTAACCAGGTCCGATTCTGCTTAGCTTCCAAGATCAGATGAGATCGGGCATGTTCAGGGTGGTATGGCCGTAGACACCTGCCTAATTCTGCAAAAGACCTGGGCCTATGGTTTTTAACTTCATTATTCTCAGCAGTGATAACCATGCAGTAGGCACTCAACAAATAAAGGAAGGGGGTGGTTTCTAAAGTAAAAGACAATCTTACGTTATCAGCAAAGATTCTCCTTTTGGGGGTGGAGGTACTGAGGATGGAACCCAGGGTCTTGATGCTGAGCTACACCCACATGCTTTAAAATTTTTTTCTAATTCTTGAGACAGGGTCTCACTGAGTTGCTAAGATTTCTGGCTGGGCTGAAACTTGTAATCCTCCCGCCTCAGCACCCTGTGGGCTGGAATTACAAGCATGCACCACCACACCTGGCTGTGATTTTTGTCTTTTCAATGGCTACATAATCTCTTCTGAGTTCTTTTTTTTTGTTGTTGTTGCAGAACTGGGGATTGAACTCAGGCCCTTGCACTTGCCAGGGAAGTGCTTATTCTACTGAGCCATCTTCCCAGCCCCCTGAGCTCTTTTTCAATGCTTCAATTTTTGGACCTCTGTTCATTTCTGCATTCTTTCTTTTCAGCAAGAACCTTGTCAAGTCAGTTTAGCCAGAATCTCCAATCCTCAGTATCTGATCTTCCTGGATACCTCTGCTACCACCCACCCCCAGGTGATATCTGGTCTGCCTGCCTTCAGAAAAAATCCTGTTAGGTTGGTTCCAGCCAACATCTCCTCCTACCCTAATGTTTCTCCTAGTCATTTTCTACCTACTGACCTTTACCCTGGCCTTTGGCTAGAAGTTCTCACTTTTACAGTAGTGCCTATGCCTATTCTCAGTGGTCTTCTGAATTAAGTTTCCCTTACTGCTCTTGAAGAAGTGTTACTGTGACTTCTTTTAACACTCACTGCCCTCCCTCGTGAGACACCAAAGCAGCTGAGGGTCACAGACTGCCCTTCAAGCTCTGACCTAAGGAGTGGGGCGCTGGAAGAGCAGAACAGAACCAGACTACTCCCTCCGGAGGCCTCAGGAGCAATACAGACAGCCTGTGAGGCTTTGTAGACATGCCCAGTGGTGAGAAATGCAACCCAGGTGCAATGGCACATGCCTGCAATCCCAACACCTTGGGAAACTGAGGAAGAAGGACAGTAAATTAAATCCTATTTGGGCAATTTAGTGACTGAGACCCTATCACAAATTTTAAAATAATAATTTCAGTCTCTAGTATCACAGGGGGAAAATGCTACTAAATAAGATGGACACTTTTATGTACAGCGTCAACCTCTTATCACCTGGCAAGAACATTGCCTCAGTGAATAACCAAGCTAGCCCTTCTTTTTGTTTCAGCTAAACTCTTTGAAGTAGTCCACAGGGGACCACCAAGGTCACCAAGTCATCCTGACTCATACTTTTAGGCAGCTTAGAGAAAGCCTGGAGAGCATGCACAGGTGAGTTCCCGTTCCCAGTCTCTCTGAACACAGTGATCCGTGGTTACAAGCTAGGCCAGTCCAGAGAGGTGTCCACCATCGTTGTTTCTTGCATGTGCACCCTATGACCCTGAACTGAGCATATCTAGGTACGTGTTGGCTTCTTCTCTTTCCTCTTTCCATTTTTGAGACAGATAGGGTTTCCATGTAGTCCACACTGGCTTGGAACTGCTATGTGGATAAGGCTGCTCTCAAATTTTGGATGCTCTTGCCACAGGCTCCCACATTCTGGCATGACAGGGACGTGCCACCATGCCATGTGCCAACTTCCTTGCCTGAGCATGTCATCTGGGACTGTAAACTGAACATGTTCAGAAATGTGCCATGCACTTTCCTGTACATATGCAGGCCCTCTTAATAAAACCCCCACAGCACTTTTCCCCAGGAAGGGCACTGCTTTACAAACAGGCCTAGCATTTTCCTCACTGGCTCCAGGAAGTAGATCTCTCTCTACTCTTATATCTTGGTTCTGTTTTCTGGCTTTGCATTCACCAAGATGTGAACTTACTGCATTAAGTTGCAGAAATAGTTTGCAAGAAAGCACTTCATTTTTAACAAAATTCAGACATATCAGTCAGGTATGGTGGTGCATGCCTAGAACTGCAGCACTTGGGAGGCTGAGATAGGAGAACCACCATGGGTTCAAGGCCAGTCTGGGATCCACAGTGAATTCAAGACCAGCCTGGACTACACAGCAAGATCTTGTATCTAAAAAGAATTCCCACGTACCAACGGCAAGGCCAGCCAGAGAAGCTGCACCCAGGCAGGACATGTCGAAGTGGGCAGGTCTGTCTATAGTCTCATTGATCAAATCGGAAGTCATCTGCATGATAAAGCCGTTCCTACACACTCCTCCATCGGCCCTGTGGAGTCAGACATGAGATAAGTTAGTATCATTTACTCTTTTTCTCGGGGTTATGTATTTTTTTCTTAAATCCTGGATTTTTTGAGGTTTTTTTTCTCTTGCTCATTCTTTATTTTTCTCTTTTTGGTATGTTTTTGTTCCTAGGTAATGAAGGAATCCAGCCCAGGGTCTTGTGCATCCTAAGCAGGTGCTGTTCTACTGAGCTACATCCTACAGTCTGTAAATTTAACCTAATTTAAAAATTAAATCGTTTAGTACTGATCCAAGAGAGGACCTTATGGAGCAACATCTACACATTTCTCTATTCCTGCTACCAATATTTTCATTTATCACATATGGTCGGAGCTAGTTCCAAACAAACTAGGTACAATAAACTACAGCAATATAAAATTCACTTGGACATAACAGTGAAGACAGTCAAGAAATTTGATGTGACCATGCAAAAAAGTTATAACTCAGATTTCAGGCATATAATATGTTACAAGTACCAAGATCCCCCCAAATTTTGTACTGTGTTATATTCAACAATCCAAAATTAGCTTTTCTTTCTTCTCCAAATCCCTGTGAACCCCCCACCTTATTTTGTTTTTTTGAGCCAGAGTTTCAATGTGTTGTCTAAGCTAACCTTGAACTCAAGACTTTCCTGCCTCAGCATCCTACCTGCTGGGATTATAGACACACACCACCATACCTGGCTATGACCAAAAATTTTTTTCCAAGGGGCAGGCATTAAATTCTTTTCGCACTCCTAGAAAAATCGTAATAATGTAAACATTAATAGCAGCTACCACTTACCTCCCAGAAACAAAGTCTACATACCGGATTTTTGTGACAGGAATATGGATCTCTTTCTGCATGATCTCATATAATTGTTTATTCCTGGTTAAAACAGAAAACAAAAAACCAAGGTCACTACTGTTTTTTTACTTATTTATTTTCTAATTTATGTGTTTAGGTACATGGTCTCACTACGCAGACTGGACTCGTAATGATGCACCTGCTTTCAGCCTCCCCAGCTGGGATTACAGGCACGCCCCACCATGCCTGGACTGAATCTCAGGCTCAGAACACCTGGGGGCAAGGCCAGCACAGCATGTAGTACCGGGGATCAAACCCCAGTCCCTGTGCCTGCCTAAGCAGGTGCTTAGTCCGCTGAGCTATCACCAGCCCTTTGGTTTTTTTTTTTTTTACACCGTGTCTCCTTGTATAGTTCAGTCTGCCTCTGAACTCACTACATAGCCTAGGCTGGCCTCAAACTTTCAGCTATCCTCCTGCCTCAGCCTGCCAAGTGCTGGGATTAGAGGCATGTGGCACCACATTCCACAAGATAACTATTTTACTTATTGTTTGGGGGTGGCGCAGCTGGGAATCAAACTCAGGACTATGTCTGCCTGGCAGGCACTGTGCCAAGGTGACTACTTTAGAGGATATTCATATTCTAATAATTTGCTATTCTGTTGTTAAAAATAAAAGCTACGATTTTATTTGTTATTTATAAAATAAGCAAAAGAAAATATTAAAGAAATATGCTAACTGAAGGTTAGCTAGCACAGTCACAATGAGCTTTTTAGCATTTTTAATGATACCAACAGCCGGCTACACTGCCTGCCACAGGTCTGTACTGCTGGCCTCGCGGTGCCCACCTAAATAAGAAACTCAGGTCTTTGTGGTTTTTGCTTTCATGTAAGATAGCACAATTTTTTTTTTTAACAACCAAGTTTAATCTATTACTATTCTATTAAAAGTTACATACTTAGTTATGAGGATGACCTATCACAACCATTAAACAGAATTCATCAAATATCATTTGATAGTCACAGAAATTTTTATTTTAAACAATATAAACATTCCTTATTCATATCTGCTTTTGATAATTGAATTTCATAATCTACTTTTCTCATAACAAAGAGATCACAGGAAATATCAAGAGTGATTCTCATTTTCAGTCTTTGGGTACAGCTAAAACAATAGGAAAAAAACAACAAAACAGGAATTCATGTAAAAGGAGGCAGAAACTTTTCAAAATTCAAATTTTATATCTTTTATGTTCAGAAATTGGACCTCCCCCCTGCCCCCCGTATTAGAGACTGAACCCAAGGCTTTCTGTACTGAGCTATATACCCCAATCCCTTTGGATTTATTTTTTATTTTTTTGTATTTTAGGGAAGGGTCTACAGGGGGTTCAGGGTCTCACTACTAGATTGGACTCATAGTGATCCTCCTGTTTACAGCCTCCGCGGGGCTGGGATTACAGGCGTGCCCCACCACGCCCAGTCTCAATTGCCTCTCCACACGCCCTGGGGGCGGGGCCTGCACACAGGCCTGGGGATGGAACCCCTGGCCCCTGTGCCTGCTTGCAGGCACTTTAATCTGCTCAGCTATTTGGCTAGCCCTATTTTTATTTTTATTTTGAGACTGTATATGGTGCTGAGGCTTGGACCCAGACCTCACATATACTAAGCACATATTCTACCACCAAGCTATATCTCTAGCCTTGGATACTTACAAAAAAAATTTCAGTTATCAGCTATTAAATTTAAGTGACATTAATATTTTTTAAATATGAAAAAAATAAATATCAAAGAAATTAGCCAAAAGAACAGATTATATCCTATATAATATGGATTAAGCAAAGTTAAATAATGTAATTACAGTTGACACATTTTCTCTTTTGTAGCAAACTATTAAGAAAGTGGCAAAGTCTGAAGAGAGAGGAGTTTAAGGCAGGGTTTCCCACCTGAAAGCGATTGACTCCAATATTGCTCGTACGAGATGGTATTTACTAGTGGAAGGCTTCAGACCCATAAAAGAGGCACACGCACAGGGGTCATGTAATGGCGCCTACAGTGAGAGACAATGAGAACACACTGTAGGGTTAGGGTTCCTAATTACATCTACAGACTTGAGGAAACCCAGCCATGCAAACACAGTCCAAACATTGTGTTAACCATTAGGATGTTTCTTTTTCCTGGTCCTAGGGACTAAAACAAAGGGTAGATGCTCTACCACTGAGCTACAGCCCCAGCCCTTTTCATTCTTCATTTTGATACAGGATCTTATTATGCTTGGGTTACCCTTGAATTTGTGATCCTCCTGCCTCAGCCTACTGAGCCACTGGGATCACAGGTCTGCACCACTGGGCTTGGCACAGGGCAGGATAAATTTTTAACATCATACAAACAAGGTTGAGTCAGTTATTGGACTTAGGTAGACCATTTATTTATTTATTTATTTATTTATTTTATTTATGGCAGAACCAGGGATTAAACTCAGGCCCTTGTGCTTGCCAGGGAAGCGCTTATTCTACTGAGCCATCTCCCCAGCCTAGGTAGACCATCTATTTAAGCTCACATCAAAAATGGTCGAAATACAAAGTAAATAAGTATTAAAAGCTAATCTTCACAAATGCAGAAAAAGCAAAAAAAGCAACCACAAGAATGCTACCCTCACGGGATGTGGTGCTACAGGCCTGTAATCGCAGCACTTCAGAGGCTGAGGCAGGAGGATCAGAGTTTGTGGCCAGCCTGGGCTACAGAGCAAGTTCAAGGCCAGTCTGCACTGCATAGCAAGTAGTGCTATGTCTTTAAATAAATAAATTTTAAAAATCCTCCTCTCTCTTGTTTTTGTTTTAGACCTGCTTTTGTTTTAGTACTGGAGATTGAACCCAGGCTTTCATACTGAGCTATCTATCCATCCCTCTTTTGAGACAAGGTCTCACTAAGTTGCTAAAGTGCCTAGGCTAGAACTTGTGATCCTTCCCCCTCAGCCTCCAGAATTCTCTCATTCTCATTCTCCCTCCCTCCCTCCCTCCCTCCCTCCCTCTTTGAGACAGGGTCTTGCTATGTAGTTCAGGCTGGCCTTGAACTCAGAGATCCTCCTACCTTGATCTCCCAAGGGCTAGGACTGCAGGTGCGCACCACCATGCCTGAGCTAGAGTGCTCTTGAGAACTTCTGTGCCTTCTGAACTCTTCAACTGCAACTAAATTTGACTCCCCCGCTCTTCTAAGGAGTTCCCTCAGCTTAGGCTGTGATGCTCTCAGACTCCACAGCAGAGATCGGCAAGGCCCTGCCCAGACATCCACGAGCACTCCATACCCCAACACTTCCTTCTGGTCCCCATCAGCACCGCGCAACAGCTCCCTCTCCACCACCTTCAGATACCCCAGTCCTATCCCAGAACTAGACGTGGCCACCACAGACTTGCTGGCCTCATCTCATTCCCCTGCAGAGGCAACGCCTGGCTCCAGGGACCCTGTGGTCAGGAGCAGCCAGAAGTCAGCACCAGGTCCATGGCTGCCACATATCTGACCCACATGGGAGAGGACAATCAGAACCTCTTCCCTAGAAAAATGGACTAGGAAACACAAGCAAAGAGCCTGCACCAGTCAGGGAGCTGAGCCAAAAGAACATGAGAAGTAGAGGAAGTTGTGCACAGTATTTCTAAGCAGTGAAGGAGCACAGGCTGGGAAAACAGTAACAGGCAAATCGGGCGTGGTGGTGCACACCTGTAATCCCAGAACTCAGGAGGCTGAGGGGGGGGAGGACTACCACGAGTTCGAGGTCAGCATGGACTACATGAGTTCATGGCCAGCCTGAACTGCCTAATGTCTCAAAAAGAAAAAATTAACAAGAAGTTATCAGGAAGAAGAGATGCAAAGCCAAGCCAGGAAAGCAGGCCAGGGAGATAACTCAGTGGCATAAGCACCTGCCTGGCAAGCACAAGGTCCCGAGTTTGATCCCCAGTATCAACAACAAACAAAAACCAAAAAATAACTAGTAAAGCAGACCCAGGGAGGGAAGCAGAGCCCAAAGCACATCACTGAGAATCTCTAAGTCAGTCCTCCATCCCAGCTCTCAGGAGCATGGGAACCAACAGCTTCTCCCTAAGGCAACTTAGTGCCTGCAGTCTGTTCTGTGCTTGTGATAGGACCCTCAGGGCACACTCCACACCCCTCACGCTCAGCACAGCCACAGTGGCCGCTCCTATGGTGCCACCTGGGTATGGCCCCCTTCTGCTGCACCCGAAGAGGTTGGCGACTGCCTTGATGTGGCCAAGAACTGCTCAGACCTGGGATACAGCTCTGGGGTAGAGCACTCGCCAGGCACAGGCGATGCCCTTGGTTTAATCCTCAGCACAGCCAAAATAAACCCTAATAGTTTATGAGTGGTCAGCACCCTACCTCCTCCTGTTATCCCAGGTGAAACAATACTGTGGCAGGAAGCGCAGCATCAGAGAGCATGACCCCATACTCCCACCCCCACTGCTCTCTAGCTGTTGGCATGACCTGCCACTTGTTTCCCAATCAGCTTTGTATCAATACACTATTCTCTGAATTAATTTCAAGTTCCCAATTAAGAGCTTCATTTTAAACCAAGTGTGGTGACACATGCCTTGAATCCCAGTTCCTCAGAGGACCAGTCATGGTCAATAGTGCAAACCCTACCTCAATGAAAGGGGGTAGCCTTGGGGCCGGGAGATGGCTCAGTGGAATAAGCACTTCCCTGGTAAGTGCGAGGGCCTAAGTTCAATCCCCAGTTCTGCAAAAAAAAAAAAAAAAAAAAAAAAAAAAGGGGGGGGGGGGGGGGGAAGCCAGGCAGGATGGTGCATATTTATTTATTTATTTATTTATTTACTTATTTTTACATTTATTTATTTATGTGTGTGTGTGTGTGTGTGTGTGTGTGGCCAGCTTAGCCCACCGGGGGTGGGGCTGGCTGGCATGTGGTGCTGGGGGATTGAACCGCAGTCCCTGTGCTTTGCCAAACTTGTTCCAAGTAGGTGCTTTAGACCACTGAGCCATCTCACCAGCCCCAATGGTGCATATTTATAAGCCTGGCTATCAGGAGGCTGATGCAGAAAGACTGCCGTGAGTCTGAAGCCAGCCTGAAGTACACAGCAAGACCATTCCTCAAAAAACAAAAAAGACAAAAACAATCTGTTCATGATTCTGTAATTATGTCCCCCCGAAAGGGAGAGAAATGACGATGTAACAGCACTAGAGTGCATGCCTGACGCATGTGAGGCCTTGAGTTTGAGCCTGGGACTGCCAAAAGGAAAAAAAAGCGCTTCATTTCAGGCTAGAAATCACGGCAGGATAGGGACATTTGTCACACTAAAATTAAAAATCCTATCTGTAACACCTGTCTAAATCTTTTGGGCTTTAGCAATAGTTCTTTTTTAAAATCATATACTTGGGGCCGGCGAGATTGCTCATTGCTCTAAAGCGCCTGCTGAGGCAAGTTCAGGGACTGTGGTTTGATCCCCAGCATCACAGGCTGTGCCTGCCCCATCCTCAGGGCGGGCTGAGCCCGCCACTAGATAGATAGATAGACAGATAGACAGATAGATAGATAGATAGATAGATAGATAGATAGATAGATAGATAGATAGATAAAATACTTTGTCATTTTTATAGGCCTGTGAGGTGATAGAGGCGTGGAAGAGTTGCCAGACAAAGGCACTCTAAAGTCCCCTGCACATTTTTCAGAGGGGGAAATACTGAGGAACAGAATGAACAAGGCCTTGGGCCAGGGAGATAGCTCAGTAAAATAAGTGCTTACCTGGCACGGGCAAGGGCCTGAACTCAATCCCTGGTACCATAAAGAAAAAAAAAAAAAAACCACTTAAGGAGGCCTGCCTCTGCAGGCGACAATGACTCACTGGCCCTGCCCGGAAAATTCCACTGGATACCTCTCGCTTCCTGCCCTGCATGGGTGCTGCCTGCGGGAGCCTCACACCACTCACGGAGCCTGCGCTCCCTACACGGAGCTCTTCGAGGGGAGGCAGACAGAAGGAAGAAATACTGACAGTGAAATAATGTCTTCAGTCTCCTTTTGGAAATATAGCATATTTAAATATTTAAAACATCCTGATTAACTTTTTTTTCCACTGGCTTCTACATTATATTATCAAACTTTGAAATTCTGGACATGATCTAACCAACTGAGCATATGATGGAGTCTAAAAAAGAGAAAACTATTTTTCAAAGGGAAAAAATATTTAGAGAAGTTATGAAAGGACTGGTATACATTTCCCCTCAAAAAAATTTGGTTTGTGATGCCTCGAAAGGCTTTTTTAAAGTCTCCACAGTAATGTTCTAAAATTGCAGGCAGCATCACAGCTTTCAATTAAATTCAAAGCTAAATGCTGCAGAATCAAGTCCTTAGGAGTTTGCCTTCTGGTTAGGCAAAGTGACCAACAGTGTACCATAACAATTAACAAGAAGAAATGTTGATTTTTATTGTTGGGTTCTGTCTCTGTCTGTGTCTCTTTCTCTCTCTGTCTATCTCTGTCTGTCTGCCTGTCTCTCCTTCTCTCTCTCTGAGACAGGGTATTGTTATATATGCCAGGCGGGACTTAACTCTCTCTGTTGCCCAGGCTAGCCTTAAACTCACTGCAGTTCTCCTGCCTCAGCCTCCCAAGGGCCCAAAGGCTGGGATTATGGGCATGCACTACCAAGCCTGATGTTGATTTTTGTTTTGTAAGTTGATTTTTAAAAAAAGTGAAGGGCCGGGGAGATGGCTCAGTAAAATAAGCGCTTGCCTGGCAAGCTCAAGGGCCTGAGTTCAATCCCCGGTTCCGCAAAAAAAAAAAGTGAAACCTGGAAAAATATGTGTGTTTTATTTATATTTAACATATAATTACATATTTATAGATAGAGATGTAGATCTATACATATAAAATTATGTATGTGAGTAGTGGTGGGCGAGTGTGTGTTATTATTTTTCTGATTCTTGCTGGTACACTTTAACTAAAGGGTGCCCATTTACTGACTCTTTCCCCACTTTTTCTTCGCACTGTAGTAATCCCAGGTGTGGTGCAGCAGTGCTACACAAACCCACCAACCATGAGCTGCCACAGAACAGACTTCTAAGCAGCAGCCAGCTGAGTTCTGCAAGCACAAGCCAAGCCAGGCAACAGGGTCACCGGTCGGGCACATTCTACACTTACAAAATTCAAGCCAGGTCTTCCCACTTGTCAGCTCCAGGACACACCTCTCATCTTCACTCTGCTCTGTGTTCCCCCAAATCCCCAAGTAACAGCATGGGAGATGCACAATTCTGAGTGTGGCAGAAGGTGGAAGATGTTCACAACTGCCACTAGCTTTTTAAAAGAACGCCTAGCAGGGGATACCCAGCGGCACAAGCGTCTGGCTGGCAAGCAGGAGGTCCTGAGTTGGATTTCTGGCACCAAAAAATTTTCATTAATTAATAATTAGGTAATTAAAAGAATACCTGCAATCCACTAAAAGATGGAACAAAATAAACCCCTTCAGAATCTTCCAGACTTGTGGCCATTTTTTCAGTCTCAGCAGCATCTGTGAAAAGATCTGCGAAAACAAATACACAGACAACAAACAACCCTAAAATAAAATGAAGGGCTGGAGAGGGGCAGACAGAATCACGTTATACAGCTGATGATTTACCGGCCTCCCCACACGAGGAACGTGATGTAAAGGGCAGCACATGTGAATAGGCCCACACGGACGCCGTCCTGCGCCAGCTCCTCTCTCTCATACTACACAGGTGACAATAAGCCCATGGAAAGGACAAGATGGCCCCTTTAGGCTCCATATGCAACATGGGGCTGCATCTTTAAATTTATTTTTAAAGAAAGCTGAGCTGCTTAAAGAATCAAAATTTTATTTTGTTTTGTTTTTTGAGACAAGGTCATTATGTAGTCCAGGCTGGCCTCAGAACTCTTGTGATCTTCCTGCCTCAGCCTAATAGAAAAATGCACAAGTGGCTGGGTGTAGTGGTTTACAACTATAATCACAGCACTCAGGAGGCTGAAGCAGGAGGATCACCATGCATTCAAGGCCAGCCTGGGCTACATAGCAAGACCCTGTCTCTAAATAAATAACTAAATAAATAAGTAAGAATCACATTTGAGAAACATCTATCTTGGGGCTGAAGAGATAGCTCAGTGGTCTAAGTGCCTGCCGGCAAGCAAAAGGACACAGGTTCAATCCCTTGTACCACAGAACTCTGGGCGCACCATGCAGGTGAAACCAGGCATGGTGGCACACACCAGTAATCCCAGCCCTGGGGAGGCTGAGACAGGAAGATCACTACGAGTCTGAACTGTGTAGTGAGACCCTGTATCAAATAAATAAATAAAATTTTTAAAAATCTAACTAAAAATTCGAGCTAATAAAGAACATTAATAATACCTACAATTTTTACTCAGTGTGACATTTGGTTAAAACATCCCACAACACATCTAAAACTGCACCTCAAAATCTTTGGCACTTCAAAAATTAATATCAAAAAAGACAAGTTCAAAATCTGTACTTTTGCCAAGCGTGGTGGTTACATGCCTATAACCAGAACACCTGGGAGGCTGAGGCAGAAGGATCACTCCAAGTTTAAGGTCATCCTTGGCTGCACAGTGAGACCAGGGTCAGCCTCAATTGCATAGTGAGACTCTAACTAAGCTACTGGAAGCCTCTGAGAAATAAGTTGGCAGGCGGCAGGAGGACAATGACTGCCCCCAGCTGGAGGTCAGCTTCCTGTTGGAAAGCCTAAGGGACAACCTGAGGTCTCAAGCCTACATTTAAACCTCACAGAAAAGCCCGATTTACACCCAGATTTACACTGTCACAAAAGGCCTGCGACAAGGATTTCTACAGAACTACGTGGTTTCTCATTGGACGTTTTCATTCTCCCAGGCTGAGCTCCCACTGCAGCAGGGACAGTTCGGCAGCAGCCAGGACAGGTCAGCAGCCTGGAGCACTGTGCTCAGTGCTGCAAGCCAGCCAGCAGGAGGCGGAAGGGAGGATGCAGAGTTGGTGGCCGGCCAGGGCAGCACAGCAAGCACATGCAGCGCACAGCGGCGACATACACACACGGGCTCACTTCTCCCTCTTCCCTAGTGTCTCCTGCCCCAGACTCCAGGGATCTTCCTGTAGCTGAGTGCAGGCAGGGGAGTGGAGGCAACCAAAATTCAAGGCAAGAGCCCTAAGGAGTCTGTGCTGCTTTCTTCCCACCGCCTTTCCTGTGACTCCACTGCCTCCCTCTTCTCTCAACCCTCCTGCTGCTCAGAAGAGGTGAAAGCAATAAGGCGGAGTGTTCAGGACAGGAGGGAGATAAAAGCCCACCTTTTTGTCAGCACACCAGGGATCAGAATTACCAGGAGATCCCTAAAAGAAAGGCACCTAGGAAAAGTGGGGGCTGGGGATTTGGCTCAGAAGCAGAATGCTTGCCAAGCTAGCTGGAAGCCCTGGGTTCGGTCCTCGGCAACAAAAACAAAAATAAAAAATGAACCTCCCCTGCAGGAAGCACTAAATGCCTGTCCTAACCCCGAGTAGCACCTGAGGCGCCAGAGCTGACCTCCGGGCCGGGACAGGCAGCTGTCCAGTTTGGCCACTGGGTGGCACAAGTGAGAGAAAGAGCCAAATAGCAGAGCTTGGAAAACAACAGACACCAGAACTACAGGCCAAAACGCAGCTGGGGGCCTGTGATCCTTTGGAAATTATCCATAGAATTTTTTTTTTTTACCTCTTTACTTTTATTTATTTTTTATTTATTCATTTTTTTGTGAAGAGTTCCATATTTTTAATTTTTTTTTTTTTTTAATCCATAGAATTTAAACAAGACCCAGTGATAGGTTACAGCCCTACTATGAACTGATGAATTATTATGGTGGTCACCTATTATGGCTGAAGCCCTTAAAGCAACAGCTTACCTTCCCAATGACCACTTCCTCCTCCTTTCCCACTCCAGCCCTGGATACACCTTCCTTTGATCCACCCACACAAGGGAGCCTGTAATCAGCTCCTTATACATCATTAAACCTGCCCCTCAAGCTCCGCCCCTAACAAAAGTCCGTAAAGTCTCAGGCTCCCAGTCTCAGGTCAGAGGATCCGCCCATTTCCACTGCCCTCGATCCTCTCCGTGTGTTTAGAGTTAATAAAGCCTTCCCTCCCCCCATTTCTGCTTTTCTGCCACACAGCCTCCACCATCGCTGCTGCCTCTAGAACCTATGACCCAGAATGTCACAGTATTCAGATTTCTGAAACAAGACAAAATAGATCAACAGATGAGGGGCAAAGTAAACCTAAAACCACACCCCTACCCCCATACTGGGGATCAGACCCAGGGCAGCACACTGAGCGGCATCCCATTCCTTTGTGAGGCCAGGTCCCAACAGGTCATCAAGTTACCCGGGATGGCCTAAACCTGCCATCCTTCTGCCTTGGCCTTGCAGGCCTGTGCTGGGTATTTATCCTCATTGTAAAGCGCTGCGCTGGGAATGGAGCTCAGTGTAGAACACGCGTAGCATGCACACAGCCCTGTGCTCGATCCCCTGCACTACAAAAAGAAAAAAAACTAAAAAGATAAACCCCAACAATATCAAAATACATATGCATTGTAGCATCATCTGTATTTTTAAAGAAGTAGAAACTTTAAATGTGCAAATATAGGATACTGGCTGGCTAAACTATGTACACATACGTAATACAGTAATATATAAATGTGTGAAAAGAACAAAGAAAACCTCTATGAACTAATGTGAAACAACTCCCAGAATGCAATGTAAGTGGGGAAAAGGCTGAATATAATAAAAGAACACTCACAGCATTTGTGTAAGAAAGGGAAAATACACATATAAGTTCCTGTTTTTTACAAAAAAAAAAAAAAAAATACAGAAGACAAAAACAAAGTGGATACCTGCAAAAGGTAGAGAGAAGAGAAAAGGAAGGGAACCAACTTCTCTGAATGCATCTTCTATGATTTTGGCTTTGGGAATCATTTTAATGTCCCAAATTTAAAAAGCAAAATAAAGAGTTTTAAAGAGTGGATGGAAGCCAGGTGTAGTGGTGCATGCTTGCAATCCCAGCACTCAGGAAGCTGAGGTAGGAGGATTGCTGCAAGTTGGAGGCCAGCCTGAACTGCATAGTGAGACTCTATCTCAAAAAGCACCCCCCCAAAGGGCCAGCCAAATAGCTCAGTGGATTAAAGTGCCTGCATAGGCAGAGGCAGTGGCCAGGGTTCGATCCCCAGTGTGCCATGCGGGCCCTGCCTCTGGGGTATGTTGAGACTGTGATTGAGATTGGGCATGGTGGCTCACACCTATAATCCCAGCTCTTGGGAGGCTGAACACAGGTAGATCGCTACAAGTACAATCTACATAGTAAGACCCTGTAGACCCTGTACTAAAATATAAAAAAAAAAAAAAAGAGTGGATGATAGCATGAAATAAAATTGAATATAGTAGCGTGAATAGGACACATTAATTCTATTGGCAATCTGAAGTGTTACTCTGGGGCCAGGGAGATGGCTCAGTGGAATAAGTGCTTCCCTGGCAAGTGCAAGGACCTGAGTTCAATCCCCAGTTCTACCAAAAAAATAAAAATAAATAAAATAAAATCATTGAAGGGAGAAAAAAATGAATTTATCCAAGTAAAAATTTAATACTATAAATTGACCCCATGTCCTTGATAGAAGTCCCTGAAAATCCAAGGCTTCTTTCACATTTGGCTCCACAGCAGGCCATACTTACTTCATGGTGCCACGCTAGCAACAGACGAGAGGGAGGCACGACCTTGAACTCTGACCACAACCTCTCTGAGCCACTCACTGTACCCACCACATGCCCAGCCATGGTGCTTGGGATCCTCTGCTGCTCCAGAGGACGCCTGCCTCGCCTCCTCTCAGGAAAGCGACTCCTCTCTCTCCATCTTCTCAGAGAGAAGGGAGCAGTTTGTTTTATTCTGAGCAAACAAAGAGTTGTGGGTTCTTTAAATGTGTTCTTATGAAGAAGTCTTATGAGGATTCCCCGAGGCAAGCAGATGGCAATTAAAATCATACAGCTAAGGAAAAGCTGTCCCCTGACTCTTGTTACGGAGGACAGCAGAGAGGCGAACTGCCTTAACTGTACAAAAGAAATAGGGCATCCTTCCAGCCCCTCCGACAGATCAGGCTCCTCCGTGCCAGGTCATCTGCACTGCTCAGCTCTCCTTGGACCACTCGGACCAGATGCCCTCTGCACCTGGCAGCCACTCATTCTCTCTGCAGAGTTCAGCTCAAACAACACCTCTTCAGGGGGGCCTTTGGAGTCTCCAGACTAGACTTTGGGATTCAAAAACCCTCTTGCCTCAGCCTCCTCAATAACTGGGACCACAGGCATACTCCACAACTCACAGCTTTAGTTTTTAAAAACTGCTCAAGTAATAATGTGGGTCTTCCTTGCTAGCCTGTAGACCCATGTGGGTAGGTGTCCAGGGACATTGTGAGCATTCATCTACTTGCCGATTGAATAAAACCAGGTAGATGTGGAACTATTTATAAGATTGAAATAGCAAAATAGACCAAAGAGTGAAGGGGACCAAAAATGAAGAAAAATTTTTTAAAAATGAGCATTAAAAAAAAAGATGAACATATGAGGACTCAAATATAAGGAGGGAAACATAGGAGAAAGCAGTGTGGAAAAAGATCGGGAGAGGGTATGGTGGGGCATGGCGGTAACAAGCCTGGCACTCAGGAGGCTGTGCAGAGAATCGTAAGCCTGAGCCCAACCTGGTCAACTCAGGAAGACCTTGTCTCAAAGTAAAAAATAAAAAGCAGCTAAGCGTGGAGGCACATGCTTATAATCCCAGCACTTGGGAGGCTGAGGCAGGAGGGGATCACAGTGAGTTTGAGGCCAGCTTGATTACAAAGTAAGTTCAAGGCCAGCCAGAGCTGCATAGGAAAACCCTATCTCAAGAAAAATGAGAGAGAGAGAGAGAGAGAGAGAGAGAGAGAGAGAGAGAGAGAGAGG
>NW_004524604.1:19115384-19129984 GCF_000260255.1 Octodon degus | reverse complement strand
GGGAGAAAGGAAGGGAGGGAGGGAGAGAAGGAGGGAGGGAGGGGGAGGGGGGTGTAGCTCAGAGATAAAAATGTGCAAGGGTCTGGGCTCAATTCCCAGCATCTCCCTCACACACATAAGACACACAGCAAGAGCAGTAAAGGAAATATACCAAAGAAGGAGTTTACAATGGTAAAAAGCTGTAAAATAATTTTAAGTAAAAAGTATTTCTTATGTTTCTAACACAGGTGCAGACTCAAAAAGAAGAAAAGGGAAGAAATTTCATTTATCTCCAAGAGTAAATCAAAGTACAAAGTCACAGCCTGCAAAATAATGTTCCTGTGAGCGACAATAACTATTAATGCCTTGGTATTCATACTCAATAAATAAAATTTATTATGTTCTTATTATTTGGTGTTTTGAGACAGTATCTCGCTGTGTAGCCCAGGCTGGCTGCAAACGTTAATCTTCCTGCCTCAGCCTCCCGAGGGCTGGCATACCAGGTGTGTGCACCAGGCCTAGCAAGGCTGCCTCTTTGAGAGAAAATAAAAATATTCTAAAATTAGACTGTGGTGATGTCTGTAAACATCATGAATATTCTCAAAAACAATGAATTGTACACTTTATGTGAATTATATGGTACATGGAATATATCTCAATAAAGAAAATAAGGAAAAGTGAAAAAACACTATACAGGCTACCCTTTAAGTGGTTCATAGCCCTCCTTATGTGGCAGAGATACGCAGCTACACAGTTATTTGTGATTGTGCAATGCCGCCCTGGATTAATGTGCTGACATTTACTTAGTGGTTTACTAAATCAATTTTTTCTTTTTTTGCAGAACCGGGGATTGAACTCAGGCCCTTGTGCTTGCCAGGGAAGCGCTTATTCTACTGAGCCATCTCCCAAGCCCCTTAAATCAAATCTATTGCCAACTGCTGCCTTAAACATCCATGCCTCTGCACCGTGTGATACCTCCGGGAATTTTAGATGAAATACACAGCAGTGTTCACTTTACAAGGAACGCACCTCATGGAAGGACAGCCATGCACTGGGCCGGCCCGAGCTCGGGGCAGAGCGCCTGCGCAGTGCGCACGATGCCCCCCCCACAGCCCCTGCAGCTAGAACGAAGACACATACTGCCGGCTGCTCATGACACTCATTCCAACAGAAAACATGACAATTGCATTTGTCCCAATGCTGAGTATCGTCACACATACTAATCTCTCATGACCAGATTAAAAATGGTGAGTGATAATGTAAATGAACATTACTTTAATTATTGAGGGGGCTGGGGAGATGGTTGGGGGCCCGGGAGATTGCTCAGTAGAATAAGCACTTGCCTGGCAAGTGCAAGGGCCTGAGTTCAATCCTCAGTTCCGCCAAAAGAAAATAAACAAGTAGATTATTGAATATAAACACCACTCTGCAAGTCCTTTCTATTAAGAAAGGACTATATTTGTCCTTTTTCTATTTTTTTGTCATTTTATTAATTTCCCTGACATGTAACACAAGTTTTTATCAATTTGTTTTATAATTTTATTTATAGCACACCCCTCCCTATATATTACAATATTTACAATATTTTATACACTTAAATCTATTATTCTTTTTCTTTTTTAATTTTTTTTATTTGTGTGTGTGTGTGTGTGCGTGTGTGTGTGTGGCCAGCTCAGCCCACCAGGGGGCGGGGCGGGCTGGCATGGGGTGCTGGGGGATTGAACCGCAGTCCTTGTGCTTTGCTAAGCTTGTTCTAAGTAGGTGCTTTAGACCACTAAGCCATCTCACCAGCCCCTATTACTCTTTTTCTTTTGCATTTTTCTTTTTTGCAGATCTGGGGATTTATCTCCCCGGCCCAATTATTCTTTTTCTTGATGGCTCCTAGTTTATTTTTATTTTTGATACTGGGAATCAAACTCAGGGCCTTGTACTTGTCAGCCAAGCACAGCTGAGCTACATCCCCAGCCTGTGGTTCCAGTTTTTTGGGTTTTGTTGTTTTTTTTTTTTTGCCTTTTTGAGACAGGGTCTCACTATGTAGCTCAGGCTGGCCTTGAGCTCACTTTGTAGCCCAGGTAGAAAGATCCTCCTGCCTCAGCCTCCCAAGTGCTGGGATTACAAGCATGCGACATGACATCTGGCTTTAATATTTAGTTTTACCACCCTAATATCATAAAAATATGGTATTTTCTTCTGTTATGAGGCCTTTTATTTTAATAATCCATTCACTGACTACTATCTGTAGTAGCAGACCTGAATTTTTAAAGTTTGGCCTGTGAAATTCATTAAAAAGAAAACATACCTAATTGTTGAGCCCACTGGATGGCCGTCCCGGTGTCTCCTGCGTTGACTTCAGCTAAGCATACAACTTCTTGCCCAATCTTCCACCCAATTAATGGATAAAAGCCTTAGAAACCAAGTAAGCAAAACAAAAATTTAAGTCATATAATAACCATGCAATTCAGGCTTCCACAACCCTCCAGGATCTGTGCTTTTATCTTTGTTCCTTCTTTCCCCCTCGCCTATTTTTTGGTCCAAGCACATACTGCAGAGCCAGTTTCTCTCTGATCCTTTATTTTTGCTCTTAAAACTTCACCACTGCTTAAAAATAAACAATTCAGACAACTCTAATAGAATGGGTTGATGATATGCAAAACATGGCAAAGTTCCTATGAGGTCAGACTGCCTGAACTCAAATCCCAGCACTCTCAGATTTACCAGCTTTGTGAGATTTTACAGTTACTAGGTTGTTTTTTGTTTTTTTTTTTTTTTTTTTTTTTTTGGCAGAACCGGGGATTGAACTCAGACCCTTGCGCTTGCCAGGGAAGCACTTATTCCACTGAGCCATCTCCCCGGCCCCACAGTTACTAGTTTTAACCTTGCTTTCTTCAACTATAATATAATACAATGGCCTACCTACCTCAGAGAGCTGCTGTAGGAATGGGCTGAATTAATACATAAAAAGAACTTAAACTAGTACCTAGCATAAAATATGAACTATAAACATTAGTTTGGTCGGAGGGGGTTCTGGGGACTGAACCAAGGTCCTCATGCACACTGGACAAGTGCTCTACCACTGCGTTATATCACTAGCACCAGCCTATGACTAAAAGCATGAAGTAAGTATTTTAATTAGAAATAAAGTTTACAGTCTCAGACTGCTTTGCTCTAGACAACTAACCATGTTAACTCACAGTTGGTGGGGGAATAGACATAAAAAAAAAATCTTAAAAAAAAAAAAGAGAGAGATCTTGGGGCCAGGGAGATGGCTCAGTAGAATAAAAGCTTCCTTGGCAAGCGCAAGGGCCTGAGTTCAATCCTCGGTTCCAAAAACAAAAACAAAAACAAAAACAAAAAACTTAACACCAAATCTGAGTAACCGGAGGACACCAGTGCCCAAATTAAGAGCCCCAGCCTCCAGGGTATAGCGCCAAACACTAGATTTCTTGGTTTGTACTTTGTAAGGTTTCTTCCATTTGGGAGGGTGAATTCTTAGCCATTGTCATTGAAATCTTACACAAGCATGGACCACTAGTGGACAACTAGTATCCAAGAATAGTTCACAAAAAGAATAATTTTCTGCTAGTATGGTGGTGCACACCGTAATCCCCGCACTCAGGAGGCTGAAGCAGGAAGATCAATGTAATTTTGAGGCACTCCTAGGTTACACAGAGTTCAAGGCCAGACTGCACTACACAGTGAGACCCTGTTTCAAAAAATTAATTTCCTGAAACACAGACAAAAATTAGGTGTGGGACTATAGTACCATGGTAGGGCACCTTTTCCTTAGTATGTGCAAGACCCTAGGCTTGATTCACAAATCTCCCAAAAGGAAGAAGAAAAGGAAAACAAATTAGAGCCTTGATAGGAAATGTTAAACACATAAAACACGTACAGAGGCATGCCAGCCCCACTCCCCAGGGCGCGCTGAGCCGGCCACAGAGCCAGGCATAGTGGCGCACACCTGTAATCCCAGTGCTGGGGAGGCTGAGACAGGAGGATCACTATGAGTCTGAACTGCGTAGTGAGACACTGTCCCAAATGCATTTAAAAAAGGAAAAAAAAAGGAAGAAAAGATATTTAGAGAATTTTCCAAAATACCCTAATCCTTCTGTTTTTTTTTTCCTGTAACAGCTTTTCTGTTTATTCATGCCATTAATTTAAAGGGAAGAAAATAGGGATTGTATCATATAACAACAATAATAGTACTCAGGTGTCGGCAATGAACCGTAACATAAAGTGGGAGAATAGTGTAAATAACACAAAACAAATATAGATGGAAAAAGTGATACTTAAAAAGAGGAGGTGGAGACTAGGGAGATAGCTCAGTAGAATAACCGCTTCCCTGGCAATCCCTGGTTCCACCAAAAAAAAAAAAAGAGGCTGCTTCCCAGTAGTTACCTGAAGCTGTGAAAGGAGGGTCCTTGCCAGTGTTTATATCCAAGAAAGTGCCGGTCCCCATGGTTAGCTTGACGTCTCCAGTCTGGAAGCAGCATTCTCCAAACATGGCCGACTGCTGGTCACCGACCTGCGAACACAGCACAGCGCCGGGCCTCAGCCGCAGCCTCGCCCACTCCTCGCTCAGGTGACACTTCTGCTGCTTCTTCCCAGTGCTGAGCTCTCTCCCTGGTCCTTTTTAAAATTTTTTTAAATTTGTTTTGTTTTGCTTTGTTGGGTTTGAGACATGGTCTCACTGAAATGATGAACTGCCCAGGCTGGTGCTCAAAGTGCTGGGACTACAGGCAAGTACTACCCACCCTGGACCTGTACTTTTTTTATTAAACATTTTATTTTGTCTTTTATATTTTCTTAAAATAAAAAAACTATAAAAACGAGGTATAAAAAGTAAAGCCATATTAATATGCTGAGCTGTTCTGGGCTCAAGTCAGCAACTTTTGACATTGCCAGTCCTACGGATAACCCCCTACTATTATGGACTACTGGACTATATTGGATTATTTTGATGAATTCATGCACCCACAGTATTTAAATGGTAATGGTATACCTATCTCTGACAAAGCTAAACAAAAAAGGGAGATATAAATGAAGGACCATTTTGTAGTGAAATATATATCCGCATATACAGAATAGTTAGGATAGATACACAGCTTCTTTCTCTTAATTCAATGAGAAGAAAGATGTATACTAATAGTGTTTGGACAGGATATCATGTCTGCATCCTGTACGATGAATAACTACTACAAAGACAACAATATGCAATGTATTAATTATTGTAACTGTCCTACTAACCTGTTTTGAAACTGTCTCATTGCTATTTGTTTCTCAATAAAATTAATTAAAAAAAAAAAAAAGTCCAAAGAGAACAGGGAACAACAACTACAAAACAGGAGTGTCCCTCAGCCTAACACTGTCAGGGAAATTAATGTCTCAGGAATTTTTACCAAGCAGCCTACCTCACCACTTTTAAGTATCATATAAATAATCTTAGCAATAAAGGTCAGAAGAAAAATTGTATAAAACTATCTAAAATTTTGGGTTTTTTCTTGTCCTTTTTTTTTGGTATCAGGGATTCTAACTCAGGTCCTTGTGCTTGCCATGCAGGCACTTGTGCCACGTGCTTTCTTGTCTTTGAGACAGGGTTTTGAAAGGTACTTCAGGTTGGCTTAAGCTCACTTCGCACCTCAAGCTTTTACCTTAGAAAGGTTTTATTCATTCGTCAAGGTAACTGACTTTACAAGATTCTTTTTTTATTGAGACCAAAAGGCCACTCATGGAGACACAGGGCTGTAATCCCAGTGCTCGGGAGGCTGAGGCAGGACAATCACTATGAGTTCAAGACCAGCCTGGGCTACACAGTGAATCCAAGACTAACCTGAATTACATAGTGAGATTATCTAAAGAAAAAGAGAAAAAAAACTGACAAATGAACTAGACACAGTACCCTGTTATCCCCGCTATCTGGAAGGCTGAAGGAGGATGATCACAAGTTCAAAGCTAGCCTGAGCAACTTTGTGAGACCTTATTTCCAACAAAAATTTTAAAGGGGCTGAGGACATAGTTCAGTGGTAAAGCACTTGCCTTGTTTGCATGAGACGCTAGGTTCAACCTCCCATTTCCACATGCAAAAAATAAGTGGTAAGTGTATGTTTAAATAGATACAGGGCAGGGGCTGGGGAAATAGCTCAGTAGAATAAGCGCTTGCCTGGCAAGTTCAGGGCCTGATTTCAATCCCTGGTTCCACCAAAAAATAAATAAATAAATAAATAAATAAATAAAAAATAAATAGATACAGGGCTGGTGAGATGGCTCAGTGGTCTAAAGCACCTACTTAAATAGATACAGGTAGCCAGGTGTAGTGGTACACACCTGCAATCCCAGCACTAGGGAGACGGAGGTAGGAGGATGGTTGTGAGTTCAAGACCAGCCTTGGCTACAAAGTGAGCTCAAGGCCAGCCTGGGCTACATAGTGAGACTCTATCTCAAAAAGACAAATAAATAAATAAATAAATACAGTTGTAAGTCAAAACTATCCCTTTCCTAATCATGTATTTTTGTTTTTGTTTTGTTTTTGGCAGAACTGGGGATTGAACTCAGGCCCTTGCACTTGCCAGGGAAACGCTTATTCCACTGAGCCATCTCCCCAGCCCCATAATCATGTATTTTTATAAAAAGAAAAATTATAACATTTTGTGCATATACTTAAACGTAGATATACAACCACTAGTTTGGTTGTTAGATTATTTACCAATGCCTGGGATTTAAACTGAGGGCCTCCCATACATAAGGCCAGCACTCTGCCACTGAGCTGTACTCCAGCCTTTTAATTTATTTATTTATTTTTAAATTTTTAAAAATTTTATTTGTGTGTGTGTGTGTGTGTGTGGCCAGCTCAGCCCACCTGGGGGCGGGGCTGGCTGGCATGTGGTGCTGGGGGATTGAACCACCGTCCCTGTGCTTTGCTAAGCTTTTTCTAAATAGGTACTTTAGACCACTGAGCCATCTCACCAGCCCCACTCCAGCCTTTTTAAAAACACGCTGCCAAGACTGGCAAGTGCTAGGTCCTGAGTTCAACTCCTGGGACAATCAATCAATCAAAATTCAGCTGGGCGTGGGAGATGTGCCTTAAGGAGAGTGCTGGCCTAATGTGTGGCACCCTGATTTCATCCCAGTACTACAAAAACAAATCTATAAATTCCTCCACGAACTCTTGTTCACCAGCCTGGAACTTCCTAACCATACTTCAATCTAACCCTGCACCTCCCCCTGGGCTGCATGAAACCAACTCTGTGGACGACCACAGAATCAAACTCCCTCCCCTTCCCTCCTGTCCAACTACTGTGGAAACTGCTTATCCAGAGACAAGGCTCTCTACTTCCTGCTTAAGCTGCTACAGTAGACAATAGGCAGTACTTGAGTTTCTGACATTAAAGACAATCCTCAGCACTGCAGCAAAGAAAGAAAACAAGGACGGATATTTGTGTTTCCACAGAACTTAGTACTCACACAGCAAATCCCGGGGTTTTTCTAACTGCTTATTCATTTATCCAGTCAGAAAAAAAAGAAGAGTAAAATAATTAAAGGACCTTTGGAAAAAACAAAAACAAAAAAAAACCAACAAGCAGAGCATGGTGGTGTACACCTGTAATCTCAGGACTTGCAAGGCTGAGACAGAAGGATGACTTGAGTTCGAAGCCAGCCTGTACTACAGAGTGAAACCCTATCTCAAAAAAAAAGAGAAAAAAGGAGAGAGGAGGGGACAGGAATGGAGGAGAAGAAAAGAGGAAAGAAAAAAGCAAATAATTTTTTTTACTTTTATACCATCTTCTGTACTGATAGGTGTTTGACACAAATTTTAAAAAATGTAAATACAACTTATTCCTCTATTTTAAATCTCTTTATTGTTTGTGGTTATATTGTTATCAAATACAAACTAAGCATTGGCTCCACCACTTGGTGCCATATATTTATCTCAGAACTTCAAATATAAACCAAACATTACTATGAATACAGTATCTTTTTTAAAAAAATTCTCTGAGCATGGAGTAGCAAGTTAATAATTCTACCTATATAAGGCAGTGAGGCAGGAGGATCTCAAATTTGAGGTTAGCGTGGGCAACTTAATGAGACCTTGTCTCAAAATAAAAACCAAAATGGACTGGGGAGGTAACAATTAATGGTGCAGCAAGTGCCTAGAATGGACATGGGGCCAGTCCTCAGTAAGGATGCAAAACCAGACCAAACCCAAATACTGGTCCACTGTTCAAAACGTGAAAGATATTTCTGGTTCTATCTAGGACTACTTAAAAAGAAAAGCTAGCCAGGCACAGTGGCAAATACCTTTAATTCCATATTCGGGAAACTGAGGCAGAAGGATCAGTTTAAGAGCCAGCCTGAGTTATAGAGTTCAAGGTCAGCCTGGACTCTCTAGCAAGACTTTGTCTCAAAACAAATCTACATATTGATATATATCTATCAACACAGGGGTACTTCAGTTCATGAATGCTTTTGTTTGTCAACTATTTGGTTTGTAAACAGAAACTTTTGGCAAAATTTTGTTTTTGTTTGCAAACTCTACATCAAGCGACAAACATGACTGCCACCATTTTTTCCCACACAGACACAAACATAGCCATCATTTCCAAAATAGTGCAACAAATTAAGTTTGTGAACCAAGGTGCCCCTGTACACACAGCTATATATCTGTATACAGACACACACACACACACACACACACACACACACACACACGTTTCCAGGTGTAAGCATGTCTGTTTTTGTGTATGTGCATATTCTTCCCACTTCTGTGCTGGGCATCTATCCAGGGCCACAGGCATGCTGCGGAACTGACTACCACTGAACTACACCTGGCCCTATTACTTTAGTTCACCAAGGGCCTTTGGTGTCTCTTAAAAGCGGGTCATAGCTATTTATGTATGTTTACTTAGTTGATAATATACAAAGAGGGGCTGGGGATTTAGCTCAGCAGTAGAAAGCTTGCCTAGCAAGCTGGAAGTCCTGGGTTTGTTCCTCGGCACCAAAAACAAAAACAAACAAAATATAAAGAGAAATCCTTGCATATCCTACTTACCAAGGCAACAACTGGTATAGGCACACCAAATATCTCCTCATCCACTGATCCAAAATTGTGGCTTCAAATGAGATTGATCACAATGTTAGATATACACTAGAATTATTTATTGTAAAATTCAGTGATTTTTTAAAAATTCAGCAGATTTTTAAAGCATAGGCCAAAAAGTTATATAATAAACATACAAGCATCTCAAGCATGAGATATCACCATTTTCTTCATCAAAGCAAAAGAATTGAAGTAAGGCTCTGCTGGCTTACATGTGGGTATTCACTATTACCTTGTGTCCTTTATAGGAGGCAGGACAGAGAGTGGTACAGAAGCCAGGAAGGTAAGAACACCGCTCCAGCACATCTGAGCAGAAAAACACACCATCAGAATATAAAAGTAAAGTAGTAAAAACAAAAGAATCCAAGCTAAGAAAAAATATGGCAATTTAAAACGACAGTCTTTACCTTGTACGTATCAAAACATCCAGTTGTGCTGGCATTTGAAAAATCCGTAGCATACGCAGAACCTAAATTTACATCGGAAATAATGCATCTGTTATCAAGTAATGTAAATCAGTATCTACTCCTCATTTAGAATCTAGACCTCTGTCTACCCTCAAACCCATTTCAAAATGTGTGCTTCCAACTTGAAGTCTCCAGAGCAACTTTCCACTTAATCTTTATGAACCCAGGTGTGCACCTCCACACCTGGCTATTTGTCCTCTTCTTTAAACCAGGGATCAGAAAGTCACTAAGCCTTTATAAATGCTTTTGTAAGCTCTTAAGAGTTCATAAATTTACCAGGCTGGCCTCAAGTGCAGTGGTCCTCTTGCCTCAGCCTCCCGGGTCCTGCACTATACATGTGCATCACTACATCTGGTCTTTATACCAACAGTTCCTTACAGCAGATCTACAGTACCTCTGGTGTTACTGCAACATGCAGCTATTAGGCACCAGAAAACACTCTATCTGCACTACGGCAAGTGCAAAGGGCCATGTTTGAGCAGGATGAACCTTCACTCTCTTCAGATACCTTTTCATTTCACTTACTTGAGACAGAGCTATCAGGTCATCTTTACCTTTTGTGAGCTTATGCAACAACCAGGTATCAATAGTCCCAAAGCAACAATTTTCTTCTTCAACTGCCTCCTGAACCTTAAAAATATAACAACATGAAGACAGTTTAAAAAGACTAAAATGCTTGAGGCAGTACAGATAAGCATATGCAACGTAATCTCTTATGAAAGTAATGTGTACAGCTACATGGGACAGCTCTCCTACATGTACGTGGGTCTTCATTAATTATATTTGTTATGGTTTATTTGTGGATGTTCCCCAAAGCCTCATGCAGTCACTGAAGGGAGCTTTCAGAATCAGCCGTATCTACAGTTTGTGACTGATTTCACTGTCTAGTGCTGGAATTCAGAGTGGGAGTGCTACACCCACCCTAAGTTGAGCAGCCTACATTCCATGCAAGGGTCAGAAGGAATCTCCTCTCATGTGCTTCCCTTTTTGCTCTTGCTGCTTTTGCTGTCCTGGCTGCCATGAATTATTGCCCCTGTGCTATGAGCCACCCTGCCCTGGAGCCAGCTGATTAGGAACTGCAGCCTCCACAAACTGTGAGCCAAATAAACCTGTCCTTCCTTGATTTGGGGTGTCAGGTACTTGGCCTCAGCAAGGAGATAAAAGCAACTAACACCATATTCAACCATGTATTGTAGTTTTCTCTTTTTTTTTTTTTTTTTTTTTTGAGACAGGGTCACACACTGTAGTTCAGGCTGGACTTGGACTGGTGTTGATCCTCCTACCTCAGCCTCTTGAGTGCTGGGTTACAGTTGTGCACCACCACACCCAACCACTACGTAGCTTTAATTTTGCAGAGTTTTTGTTTGTTTGTTTGTTTTGTATTTTAGGGAAGGGTGGACAGGGTGTTCAGGGTCTCACTACTAGATCGGGCTCATAGTGGTCGGGGACTGTTTACAGCCTTCAAGAGCTGGGATTACAGGCCCCTGCCATCATGCCCAGTCTCAATTGCCAGCTCAGTGCGCCCCAGGGGGCTGGGCCAGTACAGCAGGCCCTGATATGTGCCCCCAGCCCCTGCACCTGCCTGCAGCTGCTTTAATCTGCTCAACTATTTGGCCAGCCCTGTAGTTTTTTTTTTTTAAATTTTATTTATCTGTGTGTATGTGTGTGTGTGTGTGTGTGTGTGCGTGCGTGCGTGCGTGTGTGTGTGGCCAGCTCAGCTCACCAGGGGGCGGGGCTGGCTGGCATGTGGTGCTGGGGGATTGTGCTTTGCTAAGCTTGTTCTAAGTAGGTACTTTAGACCACTGAGCCATCTCACCAGCCCCAGCCCTGTAGTTTAAATTTTGCAGTTTTTTGTTAAGCTAATTCCTAGTACTGTAGTCTTTTTCATGCTATTGCAAACAGAAATGTTTCCTTCATTACAGTGCATTTCCAGCTCATCACCAGTGTTTACAAATATATCTGACTTCTGTACATTGATCAGATATCCTGAGTTCTTGCTGAACTCATTATTTCCAACCATTTTTTAGGAGACACCTTACTGTTCCATATAAGAGATTGTGTTCCTGCACCACGGAGACAGTTTTTACAGCTTTTTTCAATCCAGCTGCTTTCCATTTCGCTGTCTTGTCTAGCTGCTCCAGGCTAGAACCCCAAAACACTGCTCACCGGTAGAGGTACAGAGGGAAGAACAGACCACCTGATCTTGTTCCCCAACTTACAGGGCCAGCCTTCAGCCTTTTTCATCATCAAATGTGTTTTCTGGTTTTGTTTCACACTACTGGGCCTGAGGCCTTTGCAGTGAGCTACATCTCTGGCCAATTTTTTTTTCGTTTTATTTGAGATAGAGTCTCACTAAACTGCTAAGAGGCTGGTTTAAACTTGCAGTCCTCTGGCCTCACCCTCATAGAGGGTTGGGATTTAAGTGCACACCATCATACCTATCTGGCTGTGTGTTTTTATAGATCAGTCATAGCTCAGGTGAAAGAAGTTTCCTATTAATCTTAGTATGTTGAGTTTGCATCACCCAGAGGTACCAGATCATGTAAAATGAGCTCCTGACATGCTCCATTTTTGATTTTGTTTTCCTTTGTTATTTTTCTATTTCCTGCTCATCAATTTATTTTATTTTCTTTTTTTTTAAATGTATTTAGTAGAGGGTCTACAGGGTCTCACTACACAGATCGGTCTTGTAGTGATCCTCCTGTTTTTAGCCTTCCAAGCGCTGGGACTACAGGCACGTGCCCCCATGCCCAGTCTCAAATGCCATCTCAGCGTGCCCCGGGGGTGGGGCCAGCACAGCACAGCACAGCACAAGGGGGCAGGAACACTGTGTCAGCCTAAGCAGGTGCTTTAATCCACTGAGCTATCCAGCCAGCCCTTCATGAATTTCTATTATAATCTTCTTTCTCTTGCCCTTTACTTACTTTGCTCATATTTTTCTAGTATCTAAAGATGGCATGTTACATTATTAACTTGATTTTCTTTTGAAAAAAAAAATTTGGTACAGCGTTTCACTACGCAGCTTAGACTCAGTGATCCTCCTGTCTGAGCCTCCCCAGTACTGGGATTATAGGCATGCAGTATCATGTGTGGTCTTGGTGGCCAGTGTGGCGGGCCTAGTGTTCTGGGGCCGGCGCTGGCACAGTATGGGGATCAAACCCCAGCTCCTGCACTTGCCAAAGCAAGCAATCTGCTGAGCTATTTCACTGGCCCCGATTTTCTTTTTTTAAATGTAGTCTTACCCAGGCATAGTGGAGCACACCTGTAATCCCAGCACTCAGGAGGCTGAGGCAGGAAGATTGAGACCAGCCTGGGCTACAAAGCGAGCTTAAGGACTGCCTGAATTGCATAGGGAGACCATGGTTCAAGACACACACACACACACACACACACACACACACACAAATAAAAACAAAACAACAAAAAAACAAGTTTTCTCTTGTTACTTCTAATTCCATTCTGTTAATGGGCAGAAAACGTGCTTTGTACAATTTTGATACTCTCAATTTCAGCAAGGTTTGCAGCATGAGTTAATGCAGGTTTATCCTAGAGAAGCAGGGATACTTACAAGACTGCATTTTCTTTCTACTGGGTAGGGGCTGGGGATAGAGCTCAGGGGCATAGTGCCTGGCTGGCTTTTTATTTGGTGGCGGTTTCTGTAACTATGTGCTAGATCTGGTTAGTTTTTATTGTTACCAAAATGTTCTATTCCAGGCCAGCCAAATAGCTCAGCAGATTAAAATGCCTGCAAGCAGGCGCAGAGCCCAGAGGTTCAATCCCCGGGCCTGCTGTGCTGGCCCGCCCCAGGGGCGTGCTGAGACAGCAATTGAGACTGGGCATGGTGGCATGCGCCTATAATCCCAGCTTTTGGGAGGCTGTAAACAGCTGGATCACTATGAGTCGTATCTAGTGGTGAGACCCTAAACACCCTGTAGACCCTTCCCTAAAATAAAAAAATAAAAAATGTTGTATTACCTTGATGATCTTCTTTCTGGTTATTTTATCCATTATTGAAAAAGTACTGGGGCTGGAGAGATGGCTTAGTGGTCTAAAGCACCTACTTGGAACAAGCTTGGCAAAGCACAGGGACCGCGGTTTGATCCCCCAGCACCACATGCCAGCCAGCCCCGCCCCCTGGTGGGCTGAGCTGGCCACACACACACATACACACACACACACACACTAAATGTTAAAAAAATAAAAATAAAAAAAAATAAAGTTTAAAAAAAGAAAAAGTACTAAAGTCTTCAAGTATTACCATTCAATTGTCTATTTTCCCCTTTACTTTTTTTTTTTTTAACATTTTTTATTTATTGTGTGTGTGTGTGTGTGTGTGTGTGTGTGTGGCCAGCTCAGCCCACCAGGGGGCGCGGCTGGCTGGCATGTGGTGCTGGGGGATTGAACCGCGGTCCCTGTGCTTCTCCAAGCCTGCTCCAAATAGGTGCCCTAGACCACTGAGCCATCTCTCCAGCCCTCCCCTTTACTTCTTTCAGAACTTTTTTTCATGTGATTGGTTATATGCTTGCCTTTTGAGACACAATCTCACTAAGCAGCCCAGGCTGGCCTTGAGCGCACTTCAACCCTCCTGCCTCAATCTCCTGAAGGCTGGGATTACAGGTGAGTGCCACCACACACAGTTGTCTCATGTGTTTCCTGGCTCTTCTATTAGATATATTATTTCTGACAGATCTGATTTTTCTTTTTCTTTTTTTTTGGTGCCAAGGACCGAACCCAGGGCTTCCAGCTTGCTAGGCAAGCATTCTACCCCTGAGCTAAATCCCCAGCCCCTATCCTCTTATCTTTATAACATTTCCCTTGTAGCCAGTCATTTTTGTTTATCATTCAAGCCTATTTTGTTGCAACTGGCATCACAACTCTAGCTTCTTATGGATGCTGCTTGCATGATGTAAGTTTTCTACTCATTGCCTTTTAATCTAACTGTATGTATTTTTAAAGTATATAGTGGGGCTAGTGAGATGGCTCAGTGGTCTGAAGCACCTACTTAGAACAAGCTAAGCTAAGCTAAGCAAAGCACAGGGACCACGGTTCAATCCCCCAGC
>NW_004524604.1:19106668-19115229 GCF_000260255.1 Octodon degus | reverse complement strand
CAAGGGCCTGAGTTCAATCCCCAGTTCCAGCAAAAATAAAAAGTATATCTGTTCTACTATACACAGTATGTAATTGATTTTTCATTTTATTTTGGGTGCTAGGGATGGAATCTAGAGGTCCTGGACCCCAGAGCTATAAAACCAGCCCTGGATCTTGTTTTTGGTTCAGTCTAAAACTGCAGCAAGATCCACTACTTACCCATTAGAACAGCCAAAATGAAGACTAACAATCATGTCCATTATGATGGCAAATGAAACAGGACGTGCTCATACCACTGGCAGGGCAGTGTGTAAGCTGTTATAACTACTTTGGAAATGTGTTTTGCCATTATTCACCACCATGGAAAACACACAGACCCATTCGTGTCAAAAACATTCCATCCTCTGCACAGTCACAACACTTACTTCTCACCCAGCTAGATATACGATGTATAGTAAAATGGGAAGTAAATATACGAGAGCAGGATAGACAACACTGTAATAGCATCATGTAGAGAACAGCAGCGAAAACATCAGGGGCTGGTGAGATGGCTCAGTGGTCTAAAGCACCTACTTAGAACAAGCTAAGCAAAGCAAAGCACAGGTACCACGGTTCAATCCCCCAGCACCACATGCCAGCCAGCCCTGTCCCCTGGTGGGCTGAGTTGGCCACACACACACACACACACACACACAAAATACATAAATAAATAAACAAATAAAAAAAAAAAAGAAAACATCAGCAAGTTTTTGCACACCATGGGTTTCTCAATCAGTGTTCAACAAAAGGAGCAGGACACAGAAGGCCCTGCACTGTGGGCTGGGGGCGGAGCTCTCATCCTGCACACTCCAGGCTCTGGGCCCAATCTCTAGCACCACAAAAGAAAACATAAATAAATAAAAGCAAAAAATATACTGCATACTCAGGAGACTGAGTGAGGAGGATAAATGCTGCAAGTTGGGAGATGCTGTCTCAAGAAAAGAAGAGGGAGGAGGAAAGGGAAGGGAGGGGAGGAGGAGGAGATGATGAGTGTACACTGCATAACTCAATGTATATAGTTCAAAAGTATTAAGGTCAATCTAAAACATGGTATTGGGCTGGGGATATAGCTGAGCAGCACAGTGCCTGCCCGGCAAGCATGAGGTCCTATGTTCAATCCCCAGTAGCCAAAATAAATAACTAAGTATAGTATGAAGGTCATAAATTATAAAAGTGAGGACACATAACACAAGGTATCACGGCACAATGGCTCGTGGTGCAGGCAGTACCACGCGCACACTCAGTCCAGTGTCACATTGAGCAGTACACTGATTTATCCATCTCTCCAGCTGAGGTGCAATACACAAAAAGGTCCAAAAACATAAGCCACTGGGCTTGGTGGCATGTACTTGTAATAACTTTTCTTTGTGAGACTGAGACAGGAAGATCCCAAGTTCCAGATCAACCCCAGGAACTTATTGAGATACTAATTCAAAAATAAAAAGGGGGTGGGCTGGGGAGATGGCTCAGTGGAATAAGCGCTTCCCTGGCAAGCATAATGGCCTGAGTTCAATCCCCGGTTCCACCAAAAAAAAAAAAAAAAAATAGGCCTGGGCAAGGTGGCACACATCTATATTCCCAGCACTCAAAAAGCTGAGGCTGAGGGGTATGATGGCTTCAAGGTTACTTTGCGGAGCTGGAGCGCTAGCCGCGCAGGCCCTGAGGGCCCGCAGCCCTACTGGGCTGGCTGCCGTCCGCTCTACGGCTTCTGGAGGTGGTATCCCTACTGATGAGGAGCAGGTGACTGGTCTGGAGAGAGATCATGCTGGCGGCCCAGAAGGGACTGGATCCGTACAATATACTAGCCCCAAAGGGGGCTTTAGGCACCAAGGAAGACCCTAATTTAGTCCCGTCCATCACCAACAGGCAAATAGTGGGCTGCATCTGTGAAGAGGACAACAGCGCTGTCATCTGGTTTGGGCTGCACAAAGGCAAGGCTCAACAGTGCCCAAGTTGTGGAGCCTATTACAAGATGGTGCCTCACCAGCTGGCCCACTGACCCCCACAGGGGGTTCCCTCGAACGTGCTGTAAAGTCTCTTTCCAATAAAGACGAGCTGGGTATCAGTTCCTTCCCTCGGTGGAAAAAAAAAAAAAAGCTGAGGCTGAGGCAGGAAGATCACTGAGTTCAAGGCCAGCCAGGGCTACAAAGTGAGTTCAAGACTAGCCTGCACTACTAGTAAGACCCTGTCTCCAAAAAACCCAAATAAATAAAGAACCCTGTGAACCAAGTGAAAATGCCTTCTCTTCCACTCCAATGGTAGTGAGAACTGAGTTGTCCCAAAATCTTTATCTCATGCTTATGCACACAATCTTTTCTTACCTCAGGCATGTTCTGTATAATCCAGGCCAAGCGCACAGCAGCTTGCTGGGTACTGAACTTAAAATGGCTCGCTGATAAAAATCGCTTGCGTCTAGTGAAAAAGTAACCCACTTGGCAGTAAGTGTGAAATAGCTATTTAAAAAGAAAAAAAAAGATAGTTAATGTTGAGGCTTCCATGTCAATTCTATACACAAGCAAACAAACCCAATAACGAATAAGTCACTTAACTACTGTGGTGTTCTCAGTACTTCAGAAAATGATCAGTAATACGATCCTAAGCAAATTAGCTAGGAAGGGAAAGACCTTTGCAATGAAGACTACAGTACTCTAAAAAAGGAACGTGAAGATATCAGAAAATAAAATGACATTCTCTGTTCCTCAACAGGCAGAACCAATACTGTCAAAATGGCCATATTTCCACAATTGACTTATTTGATCTTTTTTTTTTTAATTTAGTACAGGGTTTACAGGGTCTCACTACACAGATTAGACTCATAGTGATCCTCCTGTTTTCAGCCTCCCAAGTGATGGGATTACGGGCACGTGCCACCATGCCCAGTCCCAGTCACTATCTCAGTGCGCCCGAGGGGTGGGGCTGGCACAGTATGTGGGGGATCAAATCCGGTCCCTGCACCTGCCTATGGTCCCTGCGCCTGTGCTGAGCTATCTGGCAGTCCCTATCTGATCTTTTTTTTCTTTTTTGAGATAGGGTCTCACTATGCAATTCAGGTTGGACTTGAACTTACAGCGTAATCCAGGCTGGCCTCAAACTTTCAGCAATCCTACTGCCTCAGTCTCTCAAAGTGCTAGCATTACAGATATGCTACCCTACCCAGTGGAGCTACTTGATACTTGACAAAGAGGACAAAACATATAATGGAGAAATAATATCCTCTTTAATAAATGATGCTGTAAAAACTGGCTATCCAAATGGAGAATTCTCGCAGTTCAATCCCGGGCACCACATGCCACACCAGCCCTGCTCCCAGCGTGAGCTGAGCCAGCCAAAACAAATGGAGAAGACTGACCCCTATCTCTCACCATGCAGTAAACTAAAATCCAAATAGCCTATGTTCCCAGCACTCAGGACACTGAGGCAGGAGGATCAAGGCCAGTGTAGGCTACAAAGTAAGCTCAAGGCCAGACTGTAAAGCTAAGTAAAACCCCATCTCAAAAAGACTAAAAAAAGAGACCACAACAAAAAGAAAGAAAAATACACTGCATAATTCAGTTTATATAGTTTTAAGTATTTAGGCAAATCTAAAGCATGGTATTGGGCTGGGGGTACAGCTCAGTGGCCCAGTTTTACAAAATGAGTAAAACTGAAGTCACAGGTGTAGGCAAGGACTTTCTAAACAGAAACCTAGGTGCACAGGAAATAGTTCAAAGAATCAACAAGATCATAAAAAATTAAAAAGCATCTATACAGCAAAAGAAATAATCAACTAATATCTAGAATATGCACAAAGAACTCAAAACAATTAGGCCCTCAAAATAGAAGACCCAATCAAAAAATAGGCAAGTGAAATCATTATTTGTAGTACAAATGGACCAAAAAAACAAAACAAAACAAAACAAAACAACCAATAAGTGGACAATAAATACATGAAAAAATGCTTCACAATGCTCATCTACCTGGCCCTTTTAGTTTCTGAAGAAGGTTTTATTAACATTCCAGGAGAGCTTCCAAAGTGTGATCGTACTGTTGGGGCCTCCCAAGTAGTAGTAAGCACAGTTATTCTTCAATACATGGATGGTTATATAAATTGTTATGGGCCAGGAACATAGCCCAAGTGGTATAAGCACCTGCCTGGCAAGTGCAAGGCCCTGAGCTCGATTCCTGGTACCAATATCCCACAAAAAAATATAAATACATACATAAATTGTTATGAATCTCCCTTAGCAATGAACAGGAATGAGCTAGGGGGTCTGCCCATTAGCTCAGTTGTCTAAGTACCTGCTTAAACAAAGCAGTCAGGCTCGGGATGCTGTGGTTCGATCCCCAGATCCTCAAGCCTTGCAAGACCTGCCCTGAAGGCATCCTGAGCCATCCAAAAAAAAAAAGAAATTCTTCTGAACTTTTAGGGTTGGGGAGACAGCTCAGTGGAATAAACGCTTCCCTAGGCAAGCACAAAGGCCTGAGTTCAATCCCCAGTTCTGCCAAAAAAAAAATGAAATGAGCTTGCCATAGCCAAACTTAGTATCTTGGTGACAGCTCAGAAAAATATGCCAGAAACACTTCCAACAGCCTTAACCAATAAAACTAACTTTGCTCCTGGGCCTACTGACTGCAGAATAGGGCTCTGCTGCCAGGACAGCGCCTGGGGCCGTGTGGGCTGCACGGTTCCGTGGCTGTGTGCAACTTTCTGCTTTGAAGAAAACCTCTCATCATGCTCATGCTCAGTATCATGTGGACAAAGAGCTCCAAATGCTCGCTTTTATGCTTAGGGCCATGGTTTCATGTCAAGTTTTAAAATCTGGGGCTGGGGAGATGGCTCAGTAGAATAAGTGTTTCCCTGGCAAGCACACGGGTCTGAGTTCAATCCCTAGTTCCACCAAAAAAAAAAAAAAGGGGGGGGGGGCTGGTGAGATGGCTCAGTGGTCTAAAGCACTGAGTGGTCTACTTAGAACAAACAAGCTTAGCAAAGCACAGGGACCACGGTTCAATCCTCCAGCACCACATGCCAGCCAGCCCCGCCCCCTGGCAGGCTGAGCTGGCCACACACACACACATAAATAAATAAATAAATAAATAAAAAAGTTTTAAAATCTGAGGGCCAGCAAGATAGCTCAGTCGACTAAGGGCCTGGTTAGGCAAGCACTGGGACCTGGGTTTGATCCCAGGCACCACACACTGTGCCGGCCCCATTCCTGGGTGCACTGAGCTGGCCATGAGTCTGGGCGTGGTGGCACACACCTGTAATCCCAGCACTGTGGAGGCTAAAAACAGGAGGATCACTACAAGTTACAAGTGTGCACAGAGACCCTATACCAAACACATTAAAAAGAAAGAAAGAAGGAAAGAAGGAAAGAAGGAAAGAAGAAGGAAGGAAGGAAGGAAGGAAGGAAGGAAGGAAGGAAGGAAAGAAAGAAAGAAAGAAAGAAAGAAAGAAAGAAAGAAAGAAAGAAAGAAAGAGAGTTGACCAGATAGCTCAGCAGATTGAAGTGCCTGCTTAGGCAGACACAGGGGCAGGGGGATTCACTCCCCTGCCTGCCCTGCTGGCCCCGCCCCCGGGGCAGGCTGAGAGGGCAACTGAGACTGAGTGTGGTGGCATGTGCCTGTAATCCCAGCACTTGGAAGGCTGAAAACAGGAGGATCACTAGGAGTCCAATCCGTAGAGAGACCCTGCAGACCCTGTATTAAATACATAAAAGAAAGAAAAAGAAAAATCGCTCTTAGTGGCCAGCCTATGCTACATAAGTGATTTCAAGGCCAGCCTGGATTACATAATGAGACCTTGTCTAAAAAAAAATCAACTGCATAATCTAAAATTATACATTTCATATTTTATGACATTTCCTTATCGTCACTTTGAAATCCTTTCATTAAAGATGTGTGTCCTTCCTATAAAAGACACTTTCAATATTTAACCTTATACATTATTACAGCAAGGTACATTTATATTTATATTAAACAAAAAGGAAAATAATGCCAGTGGGATTATGGCAGAATGTTCTCGCTCAGGCAATGCTATTTTATTCTGTACTTGTGTTTATTTTCATATAAAATTAGCATCTTCAAACACTTAGCAAGTAAAACTGCTGCTCTGGTCTAGAAGCTCCCTCAGGCCCAATCTGGTCTGCGTGCAGGGGCTGAGGAAGCATTTCACTGTGAGGCACTGGAAGTCCTAAAGTAGTCAATACAGAGCATTAATTACAGTCTCCTTCTTGTAAGTCGAGGAGACTGCAGAGAAATGACACAACCGTGCATGGCCAGTGCTGATGCCACAGCGACTATCACCATCACCATCATCATCACTGTCACTGATGGTGCCAGGCTCACGCGCTAGCATCTGCTCATCACCTGCCTCAATATCTGCCTTATTACGAAAGACGATGATATTTGGATAGTTCATTCTCTCTTTTCCATTTATCAGTGGCAGAAACATGAATTCCCACAAACATGTAAAACTATGTTCTACTACAAGCCTCTTGAGGACCCTCTAAAATACAGCTGCTAAGTATCTAAATCTACCATGTTAGTTTTGGGGTAACTACAACTAAATTTCATTGATTTGGAGATGTGTGTTTCTGTATTATCTTGTTTTAAAACAATGGCGGGAAATTATCAATTAAGTCTACAGTTAAGAGACATTTACAAAAAAACATTTAAATCGTAAGAGGTAAGAAAAAGATTACCGGGCTGGTGAGATGGCTCCGTGGTCTAAAGCACCTACTTAGAACAAGCTTAGTAAAGCACGGGGAACGCAGTTCAATCCCCCAGCGCCACATGCCAGCCAGCCCCGCCCCCTGGTGGGCTGAGCTGGCCACACACACACACACACACACACACACATAAATAAATTAAAAAAAAAGAAAAAAAGAAAAAGATTACCTTCATTAAAAGAGAGTTATTGCACGATTTTACAAGTTCAGTGGCTCTTAGGTCTTGCCAACTAATGAAGTTGTGAAAATGCTTTCCTGTTTTCCTAAGGAAGATGGAAACAGTATGTTGAGACTCAGCATAAACCACCGACTAAAGATCTGCCCAGAAAAAAAACAAAAAAACAAAAACAAAAACTGGAGCCTGAACAGTGATTTCAAAGCATGATGAAACTTTCCAATTTCTCAAAATTAAAAAGGGCCGGAGATGTAGTCCAGCGAGAGATTACTAGGTTCAACCCCTAGAACTGTGGGGGTGGGAGAATAAGAAATACAGTTTTTAAAGTTCTTTTCCCTTGAGGCTCCTGCATATCAACTTCTGGCATCTATACCCGCCAGCGGGCCCTGGCCTTTCACACGCTGGGCACACCCGTGTGACTGAGCCACACCTCCAGCCCTGGTGTCCTCCACTTCAGCATCAGATTCAGGCCTTGCTCCCTACTTCATCTCCAAGCCTCCTCCTGTGTAAACTTAACTGTGCTTGATTCTCAAGACTGTCATTCCCCACCTTACCTAAGAGCTCTACACTTAGGGTCACATTTTCACTGATTTCAACAAGTATTTAGAAAGCAATCTGTGCCAGCAGGGATAGGGAGCTGACCTATAAACAAAGGCATGGTGTCTTTTCCCTGAAGAATACATGTTTCCTCCTAATGAATACTTTTTCTACTGTGGAACCAAAAAACAATTGCTCAATTGTGGCTAATATGGTTAAAGAGGAAAGAAGGGAAGAAACTCACAAGATGAAAGTGGTGTTGTTAGTTTGTAACATGGTACAAGACAACCTGGAGAACCAGAGCCAGGTGTGGCGGCACACACCAATAGTCCAGCCTAAACTACACTGAGACCCTGTCTCCCAAAAGCAAAAAAAGGAAAGATTGCAAAGAAAATGAATGTCAAGTGGTAGCACAGATTCTAGTACTTGGCCCTGATTTGCAGCAACTTCTCTCTAAGGATAAAGGCAGCGACCACCGATCCCTGGGGCTGCACTCAGACTCATCCTGGTGGTCAGTGCCGCGCCCTACGGAGCCTGAAGCTGGTGAGCAGGCACAGCCCTCCAGATGCTGTTTCTGCGTTTCTGTGACTCACTGGCACACCCCCTGGCTGAGGTCCCCAAGAGACACAGTGACTGAAGAAGTAAAGATTTTTCTTGGAACAAAAGGAACTCAAAAGAACCAAACAGAGGAGGTGTCATTTAGAGGGACTTCAGAAAGCAGGCCCAACGCTCCACTGATCAAATATTCTGAGAAAAACTTTCATCTGAAAAAAAAAGAACAGGAAGACTCAAGGGCTGGGAACCATGAACACGGTGTTTCCTGGTTTCTGACGGGCAGGGAGGAGTAAAACAAATAAAAGAATCCAAGTTTCAGATTTCCCAAGTGCAGTCAGGAGGAAAATAAAGCTTCCAGGGCCAAGGACCGTGGGGGGTGGAGAGGACAGAAACAATGCAGAGGGAGGACTGGCATGAGCTGGACTAGAGCAAGGGACATGCTGTCCTGCCAGGCTGTCTCTTCTTCTCTCATAGAGTGGCAGGAAGCATAACTCCTGTGTTGTATCTTTACTGCTCCTGGGGAGCTGGTGGAACCTACTGGTTTTGTACAGCAGGGGCTTGCTGGGCC
>NW_004524604.1:19104500-19106568 GCF_000260255.1 Octodon degus | reverse complement strand
TGTGGGGGGGGCCAGCTCAGCCCACCAGGGGGCGGGGCTGGCTGGCATGTGGGGCTGGGGGATTGAACCGCGGTCCCGTGCTTTACTAAGCTTGTTCTAAGTAGGTGCTTTAGACCACTGAGCCATCTCACCAGCCCCAGGCTTCACTTTCTAAGCTGAAAGAAGGTGCTGTATGCTCTTCTTCAAAATAGATCAGTATTTCTACTTCTATAAGTAAAGGGTGTTTGAGCCCAGTGTGGTGACGCATGCCTGTAATCTCAGCACTTGGGAGGCTGAGGAGGCCACCCTGGGCTATAAAGTGAGTTGAAGGCCAGCCTGGTCTGCATTGCAAGACCAAAAAAAAAAAAAAAAAGTGTGTAAAATCCAGAGAAGAATAAACACATTTCAAAAAACAGAAAAGGACAACCAAGAAAATGAATTTAAGCTGGTGTAATAGCCCACACTGTAATCCCAGCACTTCAGAGATTACAGCAGCAAGACTGCTTCAAGTTCAAAGCCAGTCGAGACTCCACAGTGAATTCAAGACCAGCCTGAACTACATAGCAAGATCCTTTTTTAAAAAAAGAAAAACAAAAAACTACCAATAACTGCATTTGAAAGAAATCTTTCAGCTGGGGGTGGTGGCTCCAGTACTTGAGAGGCTGAGGCACCAGGATTGCTGGAAGTTTGAGGCCAGCAGGGGCTACTTTATGAGTTCAAGGCCAGCCTGCACTACATAGTGAGACTCTGTCTAACAAAATAAGCAAGCAAGATCTTCCTACAACAGCAGCAAAATGTAAGGGAATCTGATTCTTCTAGAACTAAGGAATGGTCCTAGCATCACAAAAAAAAACTTTGCCTCAGAGTACTCTGGCCTTCCTGCCGTGAGTGACACAGTAGCTGGGGCTGATGAACACAATCTCTGGGGCCAAAGACCTACCTCCAAATCCAGCCCAAAGTGACACTTTTAAAGAGCTCCTTGTCTGAGAGCGCGCTTGCCTGTGCTTCCCTACCACCCACTTCTCAGATTTGCCTTGGTCCTGCTTGGTCAGTTTTTTCTTCTGTCTTCCAATTTGGGGACACACAAGATAAACATTATTTACTGAAAACATGTACTAATACAAACAAAAGTTTTACAAACTGGGGGATCTCATAGTCCAAATCCTCTATCTGCTTTTCTCATTCCAGATCTCTAGCAGAGAATACATCTACTCTAGACTTCCTCTATACCAATAATTCTCCCGTGAAGGTGATTCTACAATGTCTGGGGACATCTGTGGGCGTCACAGTGCAGGGTACTGTGGAGAGTGTTACTCAAACATCTACAATGCCAAAGGACAGTTCCCACAACAAAGAATTAACTGGCTCAAAATGCAATAGTACAACTGACTAAAGTTCTACAGATAACCTGTTTGTTTTGTCTTTTTGAGGCAGGGTTTCACTCCGCAGTGCAGGCTGGAATTCACCTCACTTTGTAGCCCAGGCTGGCCTCCAACAGTAATCCTACTGCCTTAGCCTCAAGTGCTAGGGTTACAGGTAAGCGCCACCACAGCAGGCTAGATAACTTCAATTAATTCACGCCTTCATCTGACAAATGTATTAACTACTAAGGACTTCCTACGTGCAAGGATAGGTGTAACGGCTCTGTAAATTTAGGCATCAGTCTCATGCATCACGCCCAGAACATAACAGTAGCCATATGGGCCATTTGTGTTGTGCCCCAGTTGCCTCTGAGCGATCCCCACATTCACTGTCTAGAATGAAGTACTTCATTATTTTCCCTTCTACCCACCCGACCCACCCAACCCGTTCCTCCTCTTGTGCTCTCTGTAACTCCTAACATACTGTGCCAAACATCAAGGGCAAAAACACTGCTAAATTTAAATTTCTTCCTGCCTAATATTCAACCAAAAGTCAGGTCCTCTTGAATTTACCTTCAGTATATTTTTCAGACTCAACCCCATCTCCTCCTTCCACTTTTCTTCCCAACTGCCCAAGCTCATTATTTCCTTTAGAATCTAATGGTTGGTAATGAAGAGAAATTTTACATTTGAAAACACACACACACACACACACACACACACACACA
>NW_004524604.1:19084702-19103909 GCF_000260255.1 Octodon degus | reverse complement strand
TCACCACAGCTCTGTTCAGGGGGAAGAGAATCTCTCAGATATTTAATCCCCGCTTGTTTGAAAAGTCAACTTATCCAAAAGAAAGGAGAATTTTTATGGCAACAGCAATCCCCTTATTTTTATTGTTATGCAGGTGGAGTTCAGGTGACAGGCAGAGAAAAGATAAGCTGGAGGGTAAGCCTATTTTCAGGCCTCTTTGCTGAGGGAGGAGCCACTCCTGATTCACAAATCCAGAGCTCCCCAAAGACTGCACAGCCATTTAGCCCCCAGGCCCAGCCCCAGCAACAGCGCTCAGCACACAGCCTACCTCACCTGTTCCACGTGATAAAAGTTGCTCTCTGTGTTGAGATGCCAAGACCAACAACCTGGCTCATCTGTATTCCTGCAGCTGAAAGTGAAGACCGAGAAAACACACTTAAAAGCCAGGAACGCTTCATCTTACGATATCACAGCACAGAAAGCGATTGTTCCAACACAACGACTAGGTATAACTGGGCCCTGCACTGCATGCCTGTAACCCCACAATTTAGGAAGCTGGCGGAGGAAGACAAATTCAAGGCCAGGTGGAGACACAGTGAGACCCTGTCTCAAAAACCTTATCCATGTGTGGTGATACACGCCTGTACTCCCAGCACTGGAGGGCTGAAACAGGAGGATCACTACAAGTCCGAGCCATGTAGTGAGACCTGGTACCAAGTACATAAATTTAAAAAAAAAAAAGAACTTAAAAGGGCCAGCGAGATAGTTCAGTGGACTAAGTGCCTAAGTGTAGGGACAGGTTCGATCCCTAGCACCACATGCCATGCTGGCCCCACACCAGGGCACACTGAACCGGATACCAAGACCAGGCAGGTGTGGTGGCGCATGCCTGTAATCCCAGCTCAGGGGAGGCTGAAACAGGAGGATCACAAGTCCGAGCTGCTTAGTGAGACCCTGTACCGAATACATTTTAAAAAATAGAAAAAAATCTAAATGTACTACTTTAATAAAGCAATGTAAGTTAATAAATAAAGTACTACTAAGATGATAGTAGCATTTTTTTACTTAAAAGAAAAAAAGAGGGGGCCAGGGAGATGGCTCAGTGGAATAAGCACTTTCCTGGCAAGCGCAAGGGCCTGAGTTCAATCCCCGGTTCCGTCAAAAAAAAAAAAAAAGAAAAAGAAAAAAAGACCATATCCTTGTAAGAATAGAATAGCCTATTTTGCCCTAAATGTTGGGGAAAAAAAACACTATATTAGATTATGTTTTCTTCTTGATAACAGATCTTAACTTAGGCAATGATCAGTCATAATAGAAACTGGTTGACGATGAGAAACCAAGGAAAAAAGAAAAAGTAGTGTAACTACTGAAGTGAGGTCAGTGAAGGAGATATACCTTATTGGGGTATGCGCCTGCCTGCCTAGTACAAGGTCCAGAGTTCAATCCCTGGAACTACAAACAAAACAAAACAATGATGATGATGATGATGATGATGATGATGATGATGATGATGATGAAGTGAGGTCATATTATTCAACACAAATGCAATTCAGGGATGCACTTAAAAACATGACTTTTTAAATTAAAATTTCCCAGAAGTCTTTTATGTATTTGGTACAGGGTCTACAGGGTGTTCAGGGTCTCACTACGTAGATCATTTTTTTTTTGCGGAACTGGGGATTGAACTCAGGACCTTGCGCTTGCCAGGGAAGCGCTTATTCCACTGAGCCATCTCCCTGGCCCCTCTTCACTACGTACATCAGACTCATAGTGATCCTCCTTTTCTTAGCCTCCCAAGTGCTGGGATTACAGGCATGTGCCGCCACGCCCATTCTCAATCGCCGTCTCAGCACACCTCGGGAGCTGGCATGGCACCCCAGGGATCAAACTTTGGCCAGCTGTGCTCTGCCCAAGCAACAGGTACATCTTATATTCTTTTAAAACAATTTATCCCATTGGGAAAATTGAGGACAACCTCAATTGGAGCAATGAGGAAAGTGCATTACTCCTATATAGTAGTCCTTCAAAAATAATATGGATGGGTTGGTCATGATGGTGGACACCCAGCTCTCAGGAGGCTGAGGCAGGAGGACTGCTGTGGGTTCAAGACCACCCTGAAGACACAGCTAAACTGTGTCTCAAAAAAAAAAAAAAACATGGGGCTGGAGAGATGGCTCAGTGGTCTAAAGCTTGGAAAAGCACAGGGACCGCGGTTCGATCCCCCAGCACCACATGCCAGCCAGCCACGCCCCCTGGTGGGCTGAGCTGGCCCACACACACACACACACACACACACACACACACACACACACACGCACACACACAATAAATAAATGTAAAAAAAAAAAAGACATTTAAAAAAAAAAAACAAAAACAAAAAAACCCACTTACTATGAATGTAATCATGAGGAAACACTCAAACAACCTCCAAATGAGGATATTCTACCAAACTGGCCTACGTTTTGAACACTGTCAATGTGATAAAGAACATACTCTAGATTAAAGGAGGTAAAACAGGCTCATAGCTAGATGTGGTGCCTCAGCTTCAGTTGGACTCTATACTTTTTTTTTTTCCCAGGCTCCTTCTTCAGCTTCCTAAGAATTTTAGAATTTTTTAAAGTTATTTTTGTCAGGTGTAGTGGCTAGCATAGGCCTACAGTCCTAGCACTGGAGGCTGAGGCAGAAGGTTTGCCACAAGTTCACAGTTGGCTATGAGTTCAAGGCCTTAAACATGGTGAGTTCAAGGCCAGCCTGAACTATATAAAAAGATCCGGTCTCAAAAAAAAAAAGGTTTTGTTGTTTGTTTTTTTTTTTTACCAAGACAATAAGAGAATATTGAAGACTGAGTAATAGAAAATAGTATTAATGTTTTGTTTTGTGTTTTCTTGACAGATTTTGCTACATAGTTTGGAATGGTCTCATGGTGATCCTCCTGCCTCAGCCTCTTGAATGCTGAGATTATACGTGTGTGCTACTTCCTCTGGCTGGCTTGGTTTTGGGAAATAGGGTCTTAGTATTCAGGTCAGGCTGGCTTTGAACACACTATGTAGCCCAGGGTAGCCTCAGAACTCCTACTCCTCCTGCCTCAGCCTCCAAATGCTGGGATTACCATTGTGGGTCATCGCACTTGACTGTCACACTATTACTGTTGTAAACTTTTTGTTTTTGGTGCTGGCAATCAACTCAGAGCCCCACACACACCAAGCACACCCCACCAAGCCACCTCCCCCATCCACTCCCTTACTCTTGCAACTTTGTTAACAGGTTTCAAAGTACAGTTGCCCCTCCCTGTTTCATGGTTTGACTTTCACAGACTGTTTTAGTTTTCAAAAATATTAATCTAAATTATGTATTGTGGATTCTTCACTATATCGCAGGATTTTGCAGTGCCATACAGTATACATATGTGTTACAATTACATAGGTTTGCAAACTCAGAAAATGGTTAAGAGGGCTGGCCAAATAGTTCAGTGGAGTTAAGCTCCTACAAGCAGACTCAGGAGCCCCGGGGTTCAATCCCCAGGACTGTTGTGCCAGCCCTGCCCCGGGGCCGCACTGAGATTGAGATTGAGACTGGGTGTGGTAGCATGCCTATAATCCCAGCACTTGGAAGGCTGTAAACAGGCAGATCACTATGAGTCCGATCTAGTATTGAGACCCTGAACCACCTGTAGACCCTTCCCTAAAATACAAAAAAAAAAAAAAAAGAAAAGAAAAGAAAATGGTTAAGAATATTAGAAGTGTTTTAAGAGTGTGGGAAAGGTTTATAAGAGTAGGGAAATATAGATAGATAGATAGATAGATAGATAGATAGATAGATACTAAAATAAATATAACATTACTACTTTGCTAATTTTCACTTATCACAGGGGTGTCTAGAACCTCTGCTATGAGTGAGGGACCACAGTATCACAAATTAAAAGACAAAGAGAAGCAATTCAGATTGAAAAATGAAGTAAATGATCTTTTAGAATTTACAAGTCATCTTTCACAATGTTTTTCCAAAAGACTGCAGTGAAAAAATTTCTAAAAGACTAATATTTTTATTTATTTGTTATTATTATTTTTATTTTTTGGTACCATGAATCAAGCCCAAGACCTTGCACTTGCCAATTAGGCACTGTGCCACTGAGCTATCTCCCTGGTTAGGGCTACAATTTTAGACCATGGCTGTGGTCAGAAAAACAATACTGCACCAAGAGACCACACAGGAAGAACAGAACAAAAACCTGATTTGACACTGGGCATGGCAATCTACTCCTGTAATCCCAGCACTGGGACACTAAGGCAGGAGGATCGTTGAGAGTTTGAGACCATTCTGGGCTACAAAGTGAGTTCAAGGCCAGCCTGAGCTGCATGGCAAGACCCTGTCTCAAAAAAAGACAACAACACAACACAACCTCATTTGACCCTGAAGGAAAGTGAGATAGATGGGAATCACGAGCAGGAATTGTACATGGTGACTCACGAGCAGCTCTGTGGTCCTACTGTCAGCCCCAGCTCCTACCCAGCCTGCGGACTGCAAACACACTTACACACAGCTGGCAAGAGACAGGAAGCAGAGGACATAGCAGTTGTTCCCCTGCCCTGCCAGAGCGGTCTGCTGTCACACACACAGCTCCCCTGAACAGTCCTGGGATGCTGTGGACTCCCGTAACAAAATGCTCTAAGCCTGCATTTTATATACAAGCCTATGCAAAAAAAATTTCCCCCTGTACCCTGTACTGGTGATTGAACCCAGGAACTCAGACGTGCTAGGCAAGCACTCCATCACCAAGCTATATCCCTTGGGCTTTTCCATTTTTTAAGTTTGTGACAGGGTTTCACTAAGTTGCCAAACTGGCCTTGAACTTGCAATCTTCCTCCTGCACCTCTTCATGAAGTGTTGTGTGCCCCAGTGCCCAGCAAATAAACTCCTATCACAAACACCACGTACTGTCAAAGTAACCGTTATTCGTATAAATCTTACATTACCTTTCACAGCATCTTTTATGACAGCCACAAACTGAGCCCAGAGAATGTCAGGATCAATTTCTACCCATCCAGGTTGAGGATAAATATTTGTTACCTATTCAGGAAAAAAGAAGATTTAGTAAAAATAATGTTAGACCAAGTTCATCGTGTTTGAGGCTTAACCCTACTTGCTCATTAAAACACTTAACAAAATTTTACTTACCTAATTTTTACTGTTAAATTTCTGGGGTTGGGATTAGAGCACTTGTTCAGTATATGCAAGGCCCTGGACTCAACCCCAGTATTCCTTTTCAAACAAAAAACTGAAAAAAATACATATATGACCTTAAAAAGGACTACAAATCAATACCAAAATAGCAGTAGTTCGTGAGCTTACAAAAAATTTTTAGCTTTTATCTTCACTTTTCAAGTTTTCTACAACAGGTGCTTTGTAACAAAAAATAAAAACATTTTTTTGTTTGTTTGAGACAGAATCTCGCTATATAATGCAGGCTGGCCTTGAACTCATTACATAGCCCAGGTTGGCCCCAAACTCATGGTGATTCTCTTGCACCAGCCTCCTGAGTGCAGAGATTATAGGTGTGTACCCCTACACCCATAAAAATGATTAAAAAATAAAAAAAACTATGTTCCAGATTACACTTCGACAGAGCAAGCACACACTCCACCCTGCGTCTCCCACTGCACACAAATATAAAACCTAAGCCTAAAGTGGTGGCACATGCTAATGATTCCAGCATTCTGGGAGTCTGAGGCTGGAGGATCGCAAGTTCAACCCAACCCATCACAACTCAGTAACACAGTGGGACTCTTCAAATAAAAGAAAAAAAAAAAAATTTAAAGGGTTGGAAATGTGGTTTTGTGTGAGGCACTGGGTTCAATCCCTAGTTCAATCCCTACAAGAAAACAAAACAAAAACAAAAATCTAGGCAGAAGGCATGGAGCAGGGGTTCTTTTTTGTTTTCTTTTTGGTTTTTTGTAGATTCTTAAAGGAAGCAGTAAACTCCAAAGCTCTTCCCGAGGCTGGGCTGTCCTGGCCACTGCCACAAGCAGCAGGCTAAAGAAGCTAGGGCCGGCCCAGCGCTGAGGCCCCAGGCTGCCTGCCAGGCCGACACCACTCAGGGCAGACCTGAAGAACACAGCCGAGATTAAAGCGCAAAACCACTGCAGGGACCACAGCTGACCAAAGCCCCCAAACGTGTGTTCTGAAGCCTGCTAACAGAAAGGTGCATTTTTCCTAAAATCCCAGCTTCCCAGAGGCTAAAGCAGGACTGCAATGAGTTCAAGGGCAGCCTGGACTACAAAGTGAGACCTGTCTAAAAAAAAAAAAAATCAGAAAAAGAAAAAGTACATTTTTTGCAGGATTTATTTAGAAGCCAGAGTTTTTTTAAAACATAATATTCAAAACCTCTAGGATATAATCCAAAACTATAGGATATACAAAGAATCAGAAAAATCTCAACACCCATTAGAAAAGATAGTCAATGAATACTAATGTCAAGATGATATTTCCAAGTCACTTTAAAAAAAAAATCTTTGCCTAGCATTCATGAGGCCATGGCTTGAGTCCCAGCAATGCCAAGGGCCTGATAAGCACAAGATCTTCAGTTCAATTCCTGGTAGCCACTGCACCTCCACTCTGTCCCTGAGAAAGAAGGACCCAAATCACAGCTGGTGCAAAACCATTGCTCCTTTATATGTGAGTGTGTGTGTGCACGTGCACACACGTGTGCATGTATGCGTGTGTGCACATGTGCTATAAGAGAGCACGGATTGACCCAGGCGCCTTACACCAGGCTATGTCCCCACCCCATTTTTTGAGAGCTTCTTGGAGGTCTGGCAGGGCAGCACAACTGTTCTTCATCAGGCACCGCCCTCCTCTTCAGCCCGCCACAGCTCTCAGGGGGATGCACACAGAGTGGTAAGGAGTAAGGGGACACCTGCCTGGTACATCGCACCAGCCAGATCAACCTGGAGATCAATGGGTGACACACTGTAGCCAGATCACCCTCAGTTCCTTAGTTTGAGACAGAGTCTCACTAAATCACTTTCTGGTCCAGGGTGAGCTCAACCTGCGATCCTCCTTCCTGCACCTCCCAGAAGGCTGAGACCAGGGTGCTGTGCCACCAAGTCCGGCCCCATGGCACCATAATCCTTCATAATGGCCTGTGAGACCAGAGTCAGATGAGCTCTGTCCCTGCTCCTCAGCATGTGGGCCACAGCAGGCTGGGGGGTGCATCTTCATTGATCCCCCAGTATCTACAGGTGTCTGGGACTTCACAAGTATGCTATAAATGACAGGTGAACGCACTACTGACCAGAGAGCAGAGATTTTAGGGTGAAACCCTGGGTGGAATCAGGGTGCCTCTGGTGGAATCAGAGGCACCTACAGATCATAGGACACAAGAAGGGGCTATCCAGAGAGCTGGCTCGCTCTGTGTGTGTGTGTGTGTGTGTGTGTGTGTGTGTGTGTATTTTTTTAGGAAGGGTCTACATGGTGTTCAGGGTCTCACTACTAGATTGGACTCATAGTGATCCGCTCGTTTACAGCCTCCCACGAGCTAGGATTACAGGTGCATGCCACCACACTCAATTGCTGTCTCAGTGTACCCCTGGGGGTGGGGCTGACACAGCAGGTCAGGGGATCAAATCCCTAACCCCTGTGCCTGCTTGCAGGTGCTTTAATCTACTAGGCTATTTAGCCTCAGTCTTTAGCCAGGCTCAGATTTAAAGGATCGCCAGTTCCCATGTTCCCACTGCAGTCAGATGACAGCCTCCCTCGAACTTGGCAGAAACGTAGAAGTTTACGCTCTGGAGGGGCTGAACCAAGGAGTGCTGTACTTATAAATACCAGAGATGGCTGAGTGCTAGGGTCAGGTGGAGCACTGAGAAAAAAATCAACAGACGGCCAACCAACAGCAAGACAGAAAGGGAACCATAGCACTATGCAGAGCACACAAGAGACGCTGGGTGACAGACATGGAGAAAGAATCTATTCTCTGGAAGTGAGCACATCAGACTTAACACAGTCTCTTCCCCTTCTATCTGTACAAGGCTGTGCTAACTACAGGTTGCAATGGGTCCACTGCAGAAAGCACTTCCTCACCCCACACAAGTCTGCATGGACACAATTCTTCACTCCTGAAATCCTGCATACTCTGACTGGACCCACCAGCTTCACTCCCCCAATTCTGCTGCCTGGACAGCTCATCCCACCCTGTATCAGCCCATTTCAACGCTGGAACTAAATACCCGAGGCTGGTACTGGGTAAAGAGGTTTCTGTGGCTCCCAGTATCAGAGGTGAAAGTCTAAGATGGAGTGGTTCCCTCAGCTCTGCCGGCAGTGAGGGCCCCCAGGCTGCATCCTGTCAGGACAGACGGCCATGGCGAGGTGGCAGAAGCATACAAGTGGACAAGCACATGGAGAGCCAGGACTCCAGAGAGCAGGAAGGTGCCAGACATGCTCCTGGACAATCAATCATTCCCTCTGGAGAGCTAACTGGGATCCCAAGAGTGTCTTAATCCCCAGTGAGGATAGCACCCTCAGTGCCCTGCTGGCTCCCAAGGGCAGCTCCATCCTGGGCACAAGCCTGCAACCCACGAAACTACATCCGAACCACAGCAGTCGCCACATGGCACAACAGCGAAATGTGTCCCTCTCTAGAAGGACCAAGCCAAAACCAAACGATTTATGACCAGATTTAAGAAGAAAATACTTTTTGTTGGTCATGATGAACAACACAGACAACATTCTGTTTTTTAGATTGTAAAGTAAATTCCATATTGGACACGCACTGCCCTTTCGTAAGTGAACTTTCTCTCTCGGTTTGGTAGTTGTTTTAGGCTTTTCGTTTTTGTTTTTGGCTTTTTGAGACAAGATTTCACTGTGAGTTCAGGCTGACCTTGAGCTCACTTTGTAGCCTAGGCTGGCCTCAAACTCACAGCTATCTTCCTGCCTCAGTCTCCCAACTGCTGGCATTACAGGCATGTGCCACCACGCACAGCCCTTGTCCTGTATTTTTGACCATCATCTTTCATGAGTTCGCACAACAGCGTGATATTCCACTGGAGAGTGTGTGCACACAGGTGCAGTACTGGAGATGGAACCCAGGCCTCCCACATGTAACCAGCCCTTCAAATAAACAATTTTATTATTTATTTTTTAGTTTTCATGAGACAGGCACTGGCTATTCAGTTCAAGTGGTTTTGAACTATGTAGTCCTGCCCAACCTTGAAGTCACAGCAATCCTGCCTCAGCCTCCCAAGTACTAAGATTACAGGAATGCCACCATGCACTGGCCTCCCAAAAATAAAGATACAATTAAACTAAATTTATAGAGGAAAGTGATCTCCTCCTCCAACCAAAAGATCCCAGGTGTTTTATTATTAAAGACAATATACAAGGGCCGGGCAAATAGATCAGTGGATTAAAGCGCCTACAAGCAGGCGCAGGGGCCAGGGGTTCAATCCTGGGGCCTGCTGTGCTGGCCCCGCTCCCAGGGCATGCTGAGATGGCAATTGAGACTGGGCATGGTGGCGCATGCTTGTAATCCCAGCTTTTGGGAGGCTGTAAACAAGCTGATCACTACTAGTCTGATCCTGAATACCCTGTAGACCCTTCCCTACAATACAAAAAAAAAAAAAAGACAATAAGCATAAAATTACTCATCCAAATATGGCCATGCAAATTGCTAATTTTGGGGCCAGGGAGATAGCTCAGTGGAATAAGCGCTTCCCTGGCAAGCACACAGGCCTGAGTTCAATTCCAGGTTCTGCAAAAAAAAAAAAAAAAAAAATTGCTAATTTTATCTTAAGCACAGCAAGGCCAGCACCACACTTTTAAGAAGTTAGGTTATAAAATCCTACAACAGTTTGAGGGAAAATGTTGTTATGGATTGTGACTAGATGTAACTATATGGTCACAGGTGGAAGTTTTTCAGAGGTGGCTGGATCTACAATGTGATGCTGGGCCAGATACAGAGCTCAGTGGCACAAGTCTGCCTGACTAGCACAAGGTCCTGAGCTTGATTCCTGGTACAAAAAAAGAAAAAAAGTAAATGCAGAGTGTGGGGGCCAGGGAGATAACTCAGTAGAATAAGCACTTTCCTGGCAAGTGCAAGGGCCTAAATTCAATCCCCAGTTCCACCAAAAAAACAAAACAAAACAAAAACAAAAAACAATGTGGGATGCTGGGATTGATTTGTAATGTGATGCTAAAATCAAGGGTACTGGGATGAAAGGTACGAGTGCTACCCACCCTAAGTAGCCCGGATAAGAGAACAGGGATAAGAACAGCTAAGAGGAGGAAATGCGGGGGGGACACAAGATACCATGTATAGGCACAAATTCCTTATGATGAATGTTACCATTATGCATATCAAAAAATGTACCAATAAAAAAAAATAAATTAGGGGCAGGGGATAGAGCTCAGCAGCACAGCGCCTGCCTGGCAAGCACAAGGTCCTTAGTTCAATTTCTGGTGCCAGAAAAATAAAATAAATAAATAAGAAAAAGGGCCAGGGAGATAGCTCAGTAGAAAAGTGCTTGCCTAGCAAGCACAGGGTCCTGAGTTCAATCCCCGGTACCACAAAAAAAAAAAAAAAAAAAAACTAAAAAAATTTTCAACAATAAAAGTAACTAAGACAGTTATGGATTCCTTAATCTAAAATACTGCTTCAGCCAGGTGTGGTGGCACAAACCTGTAACTGAAAGCAGGAGGACCTCCACAAGTTCAAGACCAGCCTAGGCTCCACAGTGAGTTCAAGGCAAGCCTGGACCACAGAACAAGAACCTCATCTCAAAAATATATAAATAAATAGTTTCATCCATGGAGGGCAGAGATTTTTCATATTTTCAGTTACTCATGTAGTTCTAGACACTCTACAGTTTAGGGTATGAGCAAACAATTTTAGCTTCCTGCCACTCACCACAATCTTTATTCATTTCTGACCTTCTCTTTTCATCTTTGACATTCTTTGTCTCATTTCCAAATAAGCTAATGATATGCTCCAATTATACGGCAACTGTAAAAATATACTTTTTAACAATTGTGTTATCCTTTTGGTTCCAAATATTCTTGTCCCCAGGGCCAACAAGATAACTCAGTGGACTAAGTGCCTGCTTTAGGCAAGTGCAGGGGCCTGGGTCCAAGCCCAGGTACCACAGGCTGCACCAGCCCCACCGCCATCACGCTGAGCGTGAGACAGCCACAGAGAGCTGGCATGGTGGTGTGCATCTGTGATTCTAGTGCGGGACAGGATGAAAACAGGAGGATCAGTAGGAGTCTGAGCTGTGTAGTGAGACCCTGTAACAAATACATTAAAACAAACAAAACCGATTTTCTTTTCATTACCCAGACCCATTTCTTTTTCAGTAGAGAGGGTTGAACATAGAGTCACACCTGCTGTTCTTTTTCTAGTTTTTATTTTGAGACACATATCATTAGGTTGCTAAGTAGCCTAGATGGGCTTGAACTTGCCATCCTCCTGCCTTAGCCTCCTGGAGTACCGGGATTATAAATGTGCACCACCAAGCTTGGCTTCATTCCTTTAAAAAAGCAATTGGGGGCTGGAGAGATGGCTCAGTGGTCTAAAGCACCTACTTGGAACAAGCTTGGCAAAGCACAGGGACCGCGGTTCGATCCTCCAGCCCCACATGCCAGCCAGCCGCGCCCCCTGGTGGGCTGAGCTGGCCACACACACACACACACTAAATGTTAAAAAAAAAAATAAAAATAAAAAAAATAAATAAAAAGCAATTGGCAGGGAAAAGGTATAAGTACCTGCCAGGCACAAGGTCCTGAGTTTGATCCCCCGTACTGAAGGGAAAAAAAAAAAAATCACTGCTTAAAACAAAGTACTGGCCGGGGAGATGGCTCAGTGGAATAAGCACTTGCCTGGCAAGTGCAAGGGCCTGAGTTCAATCCCCGGTTCCGCAAAAAATAAATAAATAAATAAATAAATAAATAAAACAAAGTACTTTGTGTCTAGAATTACAAGGGAGACTACAATAAGCATCACTGTCTTTGTTAAACACTCCTAAGGAGGAGCACGCTGTCACTGAAGGCCACGGTATGCCTCCCATTTCTCCAGGGGCTGGGCAGGCAGGTGGGCAGTGCCCTGCATGCCCAGCCATGGCAAAGCCAGGCCACGCAGTTCCAGCTCACTGTCCCACACTGAAGCCTGAAAGAAAGCTGTTTTCCTCTAAGCAAACGGCGAAGTTGCTGCTTACTTGTACACTAGGGGAACCAACTCCTGGGCAACTGTTACAAGGAGAGACTTCCCCAGGTCACTTGGGCGCAGCGTGGACACCAGAAAAAGGGGGACTGACAGGGCGTGGTGGCACAAACCTGTAATCCCAGCTCTCGGGAGGCTGCGGCATGAAGATCGTTGTAGCCTGGGATACAGTGAGCTCAAGGACAGCCTGAACTGTACGGTGAGCTCCTACCTCAAAAAAAAAAAAAAAGGACAGAGGGCTCACTTCAGGTGGCGGGCAGCTCCTGTCCTCCCAACTCTAGCAGGTACTGAACAGAGTGAGGAAGAACATGATGTACAAAGCGCATTATTTTTGGTGCATTCACAACGATGTAGAAATCAACACTTGATTAAAATGAGAACAGAATACCAACTTCTTGGCTGCTCACTGATATTGTCAACAACAGCCCAACCAACCATTTGGCAGGACTCTTAAACCCAAAAAAGGTACTCTGTTTAATTCTCAAGGACGGAAAGAAGAAAAAAGTAACTGATTTCAAAACTTGCTCAACACATCCCGCGTCCACGGAAATCAGCCGCTCCCGCGAGCAGCTAGCACATTCCTGCGTAGTTAATGAAGATGACAACCAAAAAGCAGGAACTTGAAATTCTATCAAAAGCTGAAAAATTAAAGTGTAAAATAAAGATGGGGCTGGAGGTCTCTCGCAGAAGGACAGGGAAGCCGAGAGGGTCACCGCCCCTCCCGCGTGGACGCCGCAGCCCGCCCGTCCCGCCCGCGCGCCCGGCCGGCAACCCGCACAGGAAGCATGCCCGGCCGGACGCGAGCGTAGGGCGCAATCGAGACCCCGCCCCGCCCGCGCTGCAGGTGGCCGCCCGCGCCCGACCCGGGTGCCCGTAGACCCGCGCGCCCCGGTCACCTTCTGCGCGCTGGAGCCACGGACCCGCGCCGCCCGGTCGTAGACGTGGCAGCGGATCACGGAGCTGCCCACGTCCAGGCCCAGCACGAAGACTGCGGGCTGGGGCTCGCTCCCATTGTACTGCTCCGACATCCCTGCCCGCACGCGTTCAGCCACAGCTGCTGCCCGCTGAGGCGCGCTATAAGCGCCGGCGCCTCTGGGCGAGAGCCCCACCGGGCCCCGCCCCACCCTGCCTGCCGCCGGAGCCCGGAGCCCCGCCCACGCCCCAGCCACGCCACGCAGTAACGTCTGTGTCTCGCGAGGGGCCGTAGCCGGAAGTCGCGGTTCCCGGGCTCGCGGCTGCTTTGGCTGGCGCTCCTGCTGTTGTGGGTTTTGGTCTTCGCCTGTAGGTTTTTTTTTCCCTGTGACTCCCAGTCCTTTTGGTTCTTATAACCTTAGTATTTGATAAACTGGGGAGGTTCCCAGGGCTTCCGCCCTCCGACAAGCAGTACATGCGAGGCGCGGCAGTGAATACAAGCTGAGAACAAGAGTAAGCCTCCCCAACTCTGGCGGGAAGAGAAGAGAAGCCGTATGGAGGCTGCCTGCACCTTCGCGCCCCGCCCTCGCCGCGCGTGGCGTCTGGGAGCCTCCCCGGTAACGGTTGCTTTTGCCGCGGCCCTCGGGCTCTGCGCTTCCCCGGCGCGGGTCGCCGCCCCTCCTGCCGGCCGGCCGGCTGGCGGCTCCCAGCCCGTAGGCAGTGCGGGGGCCTGGTCACGCTTACCCAGGCCACCAGCTCTGCGGAACTGGAAAGGATAGCTGCGAAACTTCGCCGTCTCGTAGAGTTACGGACGTAATGTGGGTCGCGTTTTCGTGAGGACGTTTAATAGTGCAGAGTAGTGTATCAGTTAAAAAGTGGTGGATGTTGATTTTAAACCAAATCATTCTTTGGTCAAATTGCCCTGAATGCCTGCTTGCCTTCTGCCAGTTTGACCAATATGGGTGCCTTGGCCGTATAACTAGAATAATACACTCAAGATTATGTTTTTGTTAAATCTTTCTACCCTGTTCAAATGAGACCCACTTGGTCAGAACTGTGAGAACCCCCAGCATTGTAATTTTAAATAAATGAATGGGGGCTGGGGCGATAGCTGAGCGGTACAGTGCTTATCTTGCAAGGACAAGGTCCTGAGATCCATTACCAGTGCCAGATAAATAAATGACTAACTGATGGGCTCTGAATTGGTCAAAGTTCTCTAGGAGACATAGAACCTACAGGAGAGAGAATTTAAGGAACTGGTAGACGTGATTGTGGGGTCCGGCAAGTCCTGCACATTTGCAGGGCAGAATTCTAGCGTTGGTTTTGAGAATTCCCCCTTTGGGAACTCTATCTTTGTCCTTAAGATTCTCAGGTAAGGGCATGAGGCTCTCCCACATTAAGGAAGCTAACCTGCTTTACCTAAAGTCTGATTTTTTTTTTTTTTTTTTTGGTAGGGGGATTAAACTCAGCACCTTGCCCTTGCTAGGGGGGCACTTAAGCCACTGAGCTGTATTCCCAGCCCTTAAATGTTAATCATGCCTAACACATACTTTCCACCACAATGCCTAGGCAGATGTTTAACCAAAAGCTGGCCATCCTATTCAAGTTGACACATAAAATCAACTACAATTTCCTGTCCATATCAGAAAACTTTTATGTCACACAAATTTGATGTTTGGCATAGTTCTCAAAGTGATATTTCTTGAGATTCTTGAATCCTGGCACTTCCTTCAGAATCCTTTTCCCAAAATGAAATCATTTATCTGGGTATTATCAAAGAATAATAGAATGTAGAAACAAGCTTAATAACTAGTATTTTTTGTTTATTTTGAGACAGCCTTGCTATGTAATCCATGGTCGCCTTGAACTCACTTTGAAGCCTAAACTAGCCTTGAAATCAGTAATCCTTCTGTCTCAACCTCCAAGTGCTGGGATTACAGTGTGTGCCAGCATGCCGGGTGCAACATCTGAGGTTTCTAGCTACCTGGCAGAATGTTTGACTGGCATGCACAAGGTCTTGGGTTCAGTCCCCACCAAAGGAAGAAAAAAACCTTGGAAAAGTAAAAAGAGATGTAGAAGATGAGGTTATTTACAAAAGAATGACAGACTGCCAAGATTTCTCAACAGAATACAAGAAGTAATGCACTCAAGGTGCTAAGGGAAAGTAATATCAAACAAGAATTCCAGGCTCTTTCAAAATGGAGGTTAGCTGATCATTTTGGCCCATGCCTGTAATCCTAATACTGAGAGGCTGAGGCAGGACCCACAAGTTCAAGATCAGCCAGAATCCTGCATCATGACCCTATCTCAAAAAGTAAACAAACCCAGGTAAAATGAAAGTTTTTCAGGCCAGGGATAAAGCTCAGCAGCAGAGTGACCAGTAAGCACAAGGTCCCAAGTTCAATGTCTGGTACCAGAAAAAAAAACAGGCATTTTTATTAAGTTGACCTTCAATAGATAATAAATCACCAAAGGATGTACTTCAGGAAAATGAAAAACACTCAGCCTGTGAAACAAATTCAACAGCCAGGCATGGTGATTTATGCCTGTAATCCCAGCACTTGGGAAGCTGAGGCAGGAGGATCGTTACAACTTTGAAATGAGCCTGGGCTACAAAGTGAGCTCAAGGCCAGCCTAAACTGCATAGAGACACTCTCAAAAACACAATAATAATAATAATAATTAAAAGCCCACAATAGGGGCTGGTGAGATGGCTCAGTGGTCTAAAGCACCTACTTGGAACAAGATTGGCAAAGCACAGAGACTGCAGTTCGATCCCCCAGCACCACATGCCAGCCAGCCCCGCCCCCTGGTGGGCTGAGCTGGCCATACACACACATACACACACACACACACAATAACTAAATGTTTAAGAAAAAATGAAAAAAATAAAAATAAAAAATAAAAGCCCACAATAGTCTTCATAGTAAAAGTATCAGTGAAGATAAAAGTTATAATGTTTGAAGGTCCCATTCAGCAGGAAAACATAAATACCTTAAATTTGAATATGTTTTATAACAAATTAAGGCAAAAATTGACAAGCTTACAAAAAACTATAGGAGATGGGGCTGTAGCTCTGTGGCAGGGTGCTTGCCTCACCTGTGACCTAGGTTCAGTTCCCCAACAGTGCAAAAAAAAAAAAAAAAAAATTGCTGTCCATGGTGGTGCATGCCTGTAATCCCAGCATTCAGCTGGCTGAGGCAGGATCACAAGTTCAAGGCCACCCTGGGCTACTTAATGAGCCCAAGGCCAGCCTGAACTACATGTAGAGATCCTGAGGTTAGTGTAATCATAGTAGCATTTACAGTAAGTACCCCTGGATAGGGGTGGTGGTACATGCCTGTCATCTAAGTTCCTAGGAAGCTGGAGGAGGATCATCCTGACTGAGTTCAAGGCCAGCCAGGGCCACACAGTGACTGCAGGCCAGTCTCAACCTAGCCAACAACAAAACCCACAAAATATTGATGCACTTAAAAAAAAATTTTTTTTTTGATGCACTTTGAGACCATGATGTTAAGTGAAATAAACCTATATATATTTTGTTGTGAATGGGTGATGTCTTTGTCAAAAGTTTTTTCTGCTTTTATTGAGGTAATGGTATGGATTTTGTCCTTGTCTCTACTAGTATCATTTTTACATTTATTAATTTGCATATGTTGAACCATCTCTGCATCCCTGGGATGAATTCTACCTGGTCATGGTGTATAATCTTGATAATTTGCTGCATTCTATCTGCCAGTATTTTACTGAGGATTTTTGCATCTATATTCATTAGGAAAATTGACCCATAATTTTCTGTCTTAGTTGGGTCCTTCTCCAGTTTTGGTATCAGGGTAATGCTTGCTTCCAGGAATAAATTTGGGCAGGCGCGGGGATTCAGGGTTCAGTCCCAGTGTTTACAATGCTGGCCCTGCCCCCGGAGCATACTGAGACAGGGATTGAGACTGGGTGTGGTGGCACATGCCTGTAATTCCAGCACTTGGGAGCCTGGCTGTAAACAGGAGAATCACTATGAGTCTGATCTACTGGTGAGACTGAACACCCTGTACACCCTTCCCTAAAAATACAAAAAATAAGTAAAAAGAATAAAGAAGTGTAACGTGTATATCCTAACTCCACACAATGAGTGCAGTCGCTGAATACTGCAAGCATATACTAATTCAAATTAATAATAAAAAAAACCCAAGCCAGGTGAGGTGACCACTGATCAAGTTGCAGGTTACCAAGAGTGAAGCCGGAAGCTGACTCCACAGGATCGTGGGTAATTTAGCAAGACAGTGCCTTCACAATCAAGTAGTGCTGGGTATGGAGCTGAGTGCTCCCTCGTACCACACACAGAAAAGGGCCAATGTTTTGTTTGTGGGTTTTTTTTGGTGGAACCAGGGATTGAACTCAGGCCTTTGCGCTTGCCAAGGAAGCGCTTATTCCACTGAGCCATCTCCCCAGCCCCAAGAGCCAATGTTATAGGTAAAGTTAATTTACAGTTAATAACAATCAATACAGCTCAGTACACAATCACTAAATACTTGTGAGATATTATGGTGGAGAACATCCAATAGCAACAAATACACACATAGGAACCAATTTAGTAAGAAATACAGAGCACCTAGAGAGGGAATTAAAACCAGCTGTCTAAAAGCCAAGCATTTTGTTATGCGCCCAAGTCACCACAACTCTGGAGACTTAAGCAGAAAGATTGAGTGAACCCAGCCAGCCTGAGTAAGACTGTACGCACGCACACAGTCCATGCAAAAGGTGTGACTAAACACTATAAATACAGAGCAGCGCTACTATAATTCTCAAAATGTGTAAACAGCCCAATTGTCTTATCAAGTGATAAATTATGGAAAACATACAATGGAATTTTTTTTTTACGTATTTGGTACAGTGTCTACACCGCTTAGACTCCTAGTGATCTTCCTGTCTCAGCCTCCCCAGCACTGGGATTACAGGTGTGCGTCACCATGCCAGGTCTCAGTGGCCTGCTTAGCAAGCCTTTGGGGGCGGGGCCAGCTGGGGATTGAACTCCAGTCCCTGCATTTGTCTAGGCAGGTGCTTAGTCCACTGAGCTATCTTGCCGACCTTTAAATCCCTTTTCCCTGTCCTCCCTCCTTGTTCCCTTTCCCATCTGAGTAAGTTCTTCCTACTTCCGAATATCTATCCTTTTTGCTGCTTATTTACGCTTTGGGTTTTCATATGAAAGAAACAGTATGGGGGATGAGGACATAGCTTAGCAGGCATAAGTCCCTGCCTGGCGAGTGCAAGGTCTTGAGTTTGGTCCCTGGTGTTGTGCACACGTGCACGCGCGCGCGCACACACACGATAAAATAAAGATAGGGGATGTAGCTCAGCACAGAGATTCTGGGTTTAATCCCTAGTACCACAACCGAAAAATAAAAATAAAGAGAAACAGCATGATACTTAAATTTGTGTGTCTGATTTTTCCCCCCTGCGGAACCAGGGATGATTGAACTCAGATCCTTGTGCTTGCCAAGCAAGTGCTTATTCTACTGAGCCATCTCCCTGGCCCTGTGCATCTGATTTATTTCACTTAAAGATTATGGTCTTGAGGTGGATCCATTTACCTAAAAATGTCTCTAGTCTATCTTTATGGCAGATTAGCACTCCTCTGTGTGTAGTACCGCATTTTCTTCATCTGTCCACCTGTTGGTGAGTGCACGGGCTCTTTCCAAGATTCAGCCGTAATAAAGTGTGCCGCTGTGGACGTGGATAGGCAGGTGTCCCTGTGGTACAATGACTTTAACTCTTTCAGAAAGACACCTAGCAGGCACAGCTGAGACACATGGAGCCTCTAATTTCAGTTTCTTGAGGAATCTCCATACTGCTTTCCATCACAGTTATGCCAATTTACACTCCCACCGACAGTGTCAATGGGTTCCTTTTTTTCCACAGCCTTGACAGCATTTTTTATCAGTACATTTTTTTTAAATGATAGTCATTCTTTCTAGTGTCGAACCTCAGTGTTAATTTGCATTTCTGATATGGCCAGTGATGTGAAATATTTTTCATAGTGTACTTACTGGTCATTTTACTTCCTTATCAGAGAAGTGTCTAGTCATTTCAGATGCCCTCCACTTTTTTTTTTTT
>NW_004524604.1:19077586-19084272 GCF_000260255.1 Octodon degus | reverse complement strand
GGCTCAGTGGTCTAAAGCACCTATTTAGAACAAGCTTAGCAAAGCACAGGGACCGCAGTTCAATCCCCCAGCACCACATGCCAGCCAGCCCCGCCTGCTGGTGGGCTGAGCTGGCCACACACACACAAATAAATAAATAAAATTTAAAATTTAAAAAAAAAAAACCTATCTGGGGGCCAGGGAGATGGCTTAGTAGAATAAGCGCTTCCCTAGCAAGTGCAAGGGCAATAACCCTAAAAGAGGAGTGCAGTGTACTTCTCTTGAAGAGAGCATGCTAGGCAAGGGCCTGGATTCAATCTGAAGCACCAAAAAAATAACCTGAAAACACAATCAATGGAAAAGACCTGGGATTTTTTTTTCCACCTGGAATCAAACTTAGGGCCTCACACCTGCTAGTCAAGTGCTGTACCACTAAGCTACATCCCTGTGCCAAGGCACAGGGTATTCCCACCTAGTATGCATGATCAATAAATAATTAATTTTGGTAAAATGCACAAAATATAAAACCTATCAGCCATTTCTTACTATATAGTTCAGTAGTGAGAAGTATATTTATATAATAGTGCAGCCACCTTCCTGAACTCTTCACTTGAAAAATTATAACGCTACTCACTAAACATAAAGTCCTGGCTAGCTTCTACCCTCTGCTCCTGACAACACCCTTCTCCTTTGCCCCTCTAATGAGTAACTCACTCCAGGTCCCTGGCATCTGTGGGGTCATACTGCCCATGTTTTGTGACTGACTTATTTCAGTGGCACAACTCAGGCCCTCATTGTCCCCCCAGAGCTCATGTGTGGAAGGCTGGGTCCCCTCTTGGTGGGACAGTGAGATAGTGGAAACAGTAGGATTGAGGCCTCGCTCTAAAAAGTAGGTCACTGAAGTCATGGCCTGAGGATAGTGGAGGGCAGGCCTCCCAGGAGCACCCCCCCACCCTGATGCTCAAGCTCTCTGTGGGCCTAAAGGCACAGAGCTGGGCAACTCTGGCCCAAAACCTTGGACACCCTCAGCCAACACAAATTCTCCCTCTATAAGTTGCTTCTCTCAAGTATCTTGTCAGGTACAGAAGACTAACATTGACTTAGCACGATGTCTTCACATTTCCTTCACAAGTAGTCTGTCAAAATTTCTTAAGTGTAAGGAGCTGGGGAGATAGCTTGGCAAGCGCAAGGTCTGGAGTTTGATTCCTGAGTTCGATCCCTAGTACTGCATGCTATGCCAGCCACTGAGATCAGATGTGGTGGTGCACACCTGTAATCCCAGCTCTGGGGAGGCTGAGAAAGGATCACTACAGTCTGAGCTGCATAGTAAGATCCTACATCAAAAGAATAAAAATAGGGCCAGGGAGATGGCTCAGTAGAATAAGCCCTTCCCTGGCAAGTGCAAGGGACTGAGTTCAATCCCCAGCTCCGCAAAAAAAAAAAAAAAAAGAATTTCTTAAGTTTAAATTATATTTCACTGCTTGCATATGTGTTTATCCATGTATGTTGCTTTCCTAGTTTAATTATTGAAAACACGGGGTGTGGACCTAGCACCAAGACATAGTTTCCAATTTCTTACAGTGTATAGCCTGAATGGAACTGCCGCATCCTGTGGTGATTTTAGTTTATTCCTCAGTATTTTATTAATTTTAATGTGGTAAAGGGAATTTTTAATTTAATTTAATGTTTTTTGTATTTAGTACAGGGTCTCCAGAGTCTCACTACACAGATCGGACCGTAGTGATTCTCCTGTTTTCAGCCTCCTTAGCGCTGGGATTACAGGCATGTGCCACCACACCTAGTCTCCATCACTGTCTCAGCGTGCCCCAGGAGCAGGCACGCCCGGGAATCAGACCCCAGTCCCTGCGTCTGCCTAAGCAGGCACTTTAATCCGCTCAGCTATCTGGCCGGCCCAGCAAAGCGAATTTTTAAAGATTTCCTTTACAGATCATTCATTGTTAGTATACAGAACTGGAACTGGTTTTCATGTGTTGATTTCCATTCTGATACTTTGCTGAATTTTTTATTAGTTCTAAGAGATTTATTTTTTTTAATGGAATCCTTGGGGTTTATAGGAGACATGGAAAAAGTGATAATTTTACTTCTTTTCAAATTTTTTTTTTCTTTTCAAATTTGGGCATGGAGGTCCAGCACTCAAGAGGCTGAGGCAAGAAGGATGGGTGGGAGTTTGAAGCCAGCCTGGGCTGTATAGTGAGTTCAAGGACAGGCTGAACTATGTAGGGAAAACCTGTCTTACTGCCCTCTGTCCCCCCAAAATGAATTTTCGTTGTTGTTGTTGATTGTCTGAGACAAGATCTTGCTACATACAGGATGCTGACGTTGAGCTTGTTATATAGCCCAAGTTGGCCTCCAATTCGTCAGCTTCCTGCCTCAGCTTTCCAAATGCTAAGGTTACAGGTGTGCACCACCATGCATGGGGTAAAGAAGGGAGATTTTATTTTTTATTTATTTATTTTTTTAACGTTTAAAAAAAAATTTATTTGTTTGTGTGTGGCCAGCTCAGCCCACCAGGGGGCGGGGCTGGCTGGCATGTGGTGCTGGGGGATTGAACCGCAGTCCCTGTGCTTTGCTAAGCTTGTTCTAAGTAGGTGCTTTAGACCACTGAGCCATCTCACAGCCCCAAAGGCAGAAGGATTTTTTTCTTTTTTTGCTCTGAATGCCCTCAGGGCAGGTTTGGCTGGCTTGAGTTGTGGGGATTGAACCACAGCAGCCTGAGCCTGACAGCTTTGTTGAAGCAGCCACTTGAACTGAGCTACGGGGCAGGCCCCCGGAGATTTTAAAGTATTGCAGAATTCTAAAGTATACAGAATTTTAAAGTATACGGAAGTGGAACCTGTAGCCTGGTGTGGTAGTGCATAATTGTAAGCCTACCACTTCAGAGACTGAGGCAGGAGAATGAGGAGTGTTTGAGGCCAGCCTGGGATAGATAGCTCAAAGCCAGCCCAAACTACATAGTGAGACCCTATCTCCAACAAAACAAAACAGGGCCAGGGATATAACTGAGTGGCTTAAGTGCCTGCTTAGCAAGTACAAGATCCTGAGTTTGATTCTTGGTCTGGAAAAAAAAAAAAATCTGTAGTGCTTTATGGGCATTTGTAGAGAAGTGTAGTGGTGAAGAATCTGAGTCACCCGATATGCATTTCCAGCTGAGCTCACCAAATGCACCCTCTGCTTTTCTCTTCAGCTGTAAACCCATAAACAAGTACAAGTATTTTTTAAATTTTTTTTTATTTTTTTATTTTTTTTGCCGCAGGGTTTTGCTATGTAGCCCAGGCTGACCTCAAACTCGAAGTGATTCACCTGCCTCAGCCTCCCACATGCTGGGATTACAGGCATGTGCCATTTTGCTCAGCTTCTCTCTTTTTTTTCCATAATTTTTTTGAGAAACAAATAGCAATGAGACAGTTTCAAATCAAATTGGTAGGACAGTTTCAATAATTAACACATTGCATACTCAAAAACAGTGGTTAGATGCCACGAAGTAGGTGGCAATGCCTTAACCGTATGCATGTTGTCAGGCCCAAGGGCCTCTTCCATCCTTGTCAAGGGGGGTGCTAACCTTCTCTCCTTTCATACAACACTCAGCTTCTCTTGAGAATGTTCCACGATTAGTCATTCACAAAGCTAAGATGTGAATTCACAGACCATACTTCCTATCCCCCAACATAGGCTGGTGAGACTGTGAAAGAAAAGATTTCTCGTCACTTAATACTTCCAGAATGGGGGAATTCAGGAGATGAGGAAGCAGCCTGCTGCTGCTGCTGGCCCTCTACACTTCCACACTCGGGGCAAGTGCGTACTGGGGCTTCCCTGACTGAGAGGCTGACCCACCCCTACCATGTCTCCCAGCAGCTCAGATCTGGAGAGGCTGTGAGTCTTTGTTTTAAAATTTTTTAAACTTTTTATTTATTTGGTACAGGGTCTTGCTACTCAGCTCAGACTCATAGTGATCCTCCTGTCTTAGCATCCTCAGTGCTGAGATTACAGGTGTGTACCACCATGCCCAGTTTCAGTGGCTGGCACAGCATGCCTGGGGTTCAGGAGCCAGCACAGCATGTGGTACTGGGGATCAAACCCAGGTCCTTACACTTGCCAGGCAGGGACTCAGGCTGCTGAGCTATCTCCTTTTCCAAGGCTGAGATTCTTAAGTCCCGGATGCTTGCAGCCTTTGATGCATTTTCTGGGAAGGGTGGAGGAGTCCAGCATCTGACACATAGGGGTCCAACTGTGGCCTACCACCTTCATGCCCCAAGGACACTGAGGGTGTGAGAGACTTCCTTATCCATTTATGCCTTGTGGATCAAGCATTTTTGTGTATTTATTTATTTATTTATTTATTTATTTATTTATTTATTTAATGGAACCAGGAATTGAACTCAGGCCCTTGTGCTTGCCAGGGAAGCGCTTATTCTACTGAGCCATCTCCCTGGCCCTATTTATTTATTTATTTTTGCATATTTATTTATGAAGGGACTGTGCAGGTGGAAAAATCAGCTCTCCTTGTGGCCCCACCCCTTGCAGGAGGCCTTGAGGGTCTTCTTCTGCAACAACATGGAGGTGTATTTCTGGGTTCTGAAGAAAGGAGATGTCCAGAGCTGCACAGGTTAGTGCAGCTGCAGTAATCAGGACAGCACTCACGGGCCTCCTTTCAGACAGGATAGTGACCTCCAGCTCCAACCCCGGGACCTGCCAAGTTTCCTGTTAGTGGGAGGCCCTACACTGAGCTGTAATCCTCACCTGCTGTAAGAAGATTACGTGCAAGAAGTGACAGTGTGGGGAAAGAGCCTGGGAGAATGGTGAAGCCCAGCTCTGAGGAGGAGTGGTGGCCAGAGTGGGTAAAGGTTAAGGCAACCAGATGACAAAAGTCACAGAAGCAGTGGCTCTGAATCACAATGCATGAGGCCCACATACTCCCTTTGCCAACAAGATAGTAAGGTGAGAGGTACTGGCTTATTTCCTTCTGTGCGTGGCATGCTCAGAAGCCTGGAACAAAGGTTTCGTTTTTCATTCATTTATTTATTTAGTACTGGGGATTGAACTCAGGACCTTGCACTTGCCAGGCAGGCGCTTATGCTGCTGAGCTATCTCCCCAGCACTTATTTATTATTTACTTATTTTTGTCTTTTTGACAGAGGGTTTCCCTATGCCTCTCAGGCTGACCTTGTGCTCACTTTGTAGCCCAGACTGGCCTCAAACTCACAGGGATCCTCCTGCCTCACCCACCCAAGTGCTGGGATTACAGGCAACCATGAGAGAATCTTGACAATAAATGGCCTGGCATGGTTTGATATAATTCAAATTCAGTAGAATTTTAGGGAATATAATTATTTCACACATTAGAAATTCAGGTGCTTCAGGAATATAAGTACTTATAATTCAGGTGACTGGACTGCAAGTAACTTTAAAATGAGTTTGTGTCCTCCTTCCCCTCCCTGCTCTGCTCTTCTTTTCCTGTCTGAGGTGGCGGCTGGTCTCGCCTCCTTATCAGCTCCATTTTACCTCTTCTGTGGTTTTCTTTTCCCTTGAGTCCGAGAACGGCCGGAGCATCTTCCCGCCACTGTAGGGCGGCTGCAGAGCTCCAGCACATTCTTCTCTCTTGGATCTTCAGTCCTCGCCCTGCTCAGTCATGAATGAGGAATACGACGTGATCATGCTGGGCACCAGCCTGACGGAATGTATCCTGTCAGGTATAATGTCAGTGAATGGTAAAAAGTTCTTTATATGGATCAAAATCCATATTATGGAGGAGAAAGTGCATCTGTAACACCGCTGGAAGATTTATACAAAAGATTTCAATTACCAGGAGTACCTCTAGCATCAATGGGGAGAGGAAGAGACTGGAATGTTGACTTAATTCCCAAGTTCCTGATGGTTAATGGTCAACTGGTTAAGATGCTGCTTTATACAGAAGTTACCCGATACATGGAATTCAAAGTGATTGAAGGGAGCTTTGTTTATAAGGGAGGAAAAATCTGTAAGGTTCCTTCTACTGAAGCAGAAGCCCTGGTATCTAGCTTAATGGGACTGAAAAACATCGCTTTAGAAAGCTCCTGGTGTATGTTGCCAACTCTGATGAAAAAGACCCTAGAACGTTTGAGGGCATTGATCCTAAGAAGACCACAATGCGAGATCTGTATAAGAAATTTGACTTGGGCCAAGATGTTATAGATTTTACTGGTCATTCTCTTGCACTGTATCAAATTGATGACTACTTAGATCTGCCATGTTGTGAGACCATTGATAGAATTAAACTTTACAGTGAGTCTTTGGCAAGATACGGCAAGAGCCCATACCTTTATCCACTGTATGGTCTTGGAGAACTGCCACAGGATTTGCAAGGCTAGGTGCTATTTATGGTGGTACTTACACGTTGAATAAACCAATTGAAGAAATAATTGTGCACAGTGGAAAAGTGGTTGGTGTAAAATCTGAAGGAGAGATCACTCGTTGTAAGCAGCTCATCTGTGACCCAAGTTATGTAAAGGATCAAGTAGAAAAAGTAGTCCAGGTGATCAGAGTTATATGCATCCTCAGCCACCCCATCAAGAATACCAATGATGCCAATTCCTGTCAGATAATTATTCCACAGAACCAAGTTAATCGAAAATCAGATATCTATGTTTGCATGATTTCGTCTGCACACAACGTGGCAGCACAAGGGAAGTACATTGCCATTGTTAGTACAA
>NW_004524604.1:19073679-19076521 GCF_000260255.1 Octodon degus | reverse complement strand
TATTATTTGTTGAAGCTGTACTTTCGATTTGATTTGAAACTGTCTCATTGCTATATGTTTATCAATAAAACTTTGAAAAGAAAAAAAAAGATAAAAGAGTAAGAAAAATAAAAAAATAAATTAGTTCAAAATCAGTAAAAAAAATAAAATTTGACAAATAATACATATTGCATAAAATCAATATTGTAAGGCCTGCTTTTGTAATCACAATGTTCCAGTTAATATTCCCCTTCATCTCTCTAATCTTAAGTATTAACTTTTCATGGAGTGGCTATTCAGATGGACTGGTTACCATTCTGTTTAGTTTAACCAAACTGGCTTTTTTCTAGTGAAGGAAGTTTTAAAAAAGTCATGATACCAATACAGAACATGATAATGTATTTGTATCTTTTAATCAGTGTAGATTTTGCAGTTTTGTGCTTCGGCTGCTCAAGAGGTGGATCCATACAATGCGTGCTGTGCCATCTTGACATTAAGGAGATTCTAAATTGAATATTCTCTACTTTTGCACAGCATCTGTACATTTTCCCTATATACATATTTTGTGTTATGTCAAATAATTATGAGCAGGGCCCACATAGTGTTGCCACAAGTTTGGTTCATGTGGACGTGTACTTCTAACCAGACTCCAGACTAAGGGAGTGTATGGGGAAAGTCAGTCAGTAACTGTTAACCCAGGAAAACTGAGAGCAGGGGAAAGAAACCTATCTATGAAGCAGGCAAAACGTAGAACCATCCTTTGCATCCTAGGTGCGGCTTCTTCGATGGACCAAGCTGCATTGCAGTATTGACTTGACAGAGCCTCTATTTCAATGTCTGTCTCAAAATGGCTCCAAATGATTTCTGTACTGCAGAATAAAGCCAAACTGTGGAAACCACTAAATAAATAAATAAATAAAATGAGTTTCGTTGCAATAATTTATTTTATTTTAGCAAAGGAGAAAAGTACTTCCAGGAGCTTCCTGCTTCTATAATATTAGGACGTGGCCAAGACCCTAACTGCCTTACAAGGGCTATGGTGAAGGAATGAAATAAAAAACAGAAATTTAATAATGCATAGGGAGGGGCTGGGGAAATGGCTCAGTGGTCTACAGCACCTACTTAGAACAAACTTAGCAAAGCACAGGGACCGCAGTTCAATCCCCCAGCACCACATGCCAGCCAGCCCCGCCCCCTGGTGGGCTGAGCTGGCCACACACACACACACACACACACAAATAAATAAATATTAAAAAAATAAATTACTCCAGTCCATGCAGTGTCTATGTAGTGCCCTGCAGAGCCGGTGCCTTGAGCCACTGCCCTGCCTGACAGTGGCCTGGCAGGTCTCTGGCAGCCACAGGATGCCTGGCAAGGGTTTCTGTAAGATCCCTGGAGGGTTGGGACTCAGCCGACTCTATTCTGGGCTTCCTATCTCTATTTTGGGGCTACTGTCCTTACTGCCTGATAGACTCTTAAGCCACCTTTCACTAATTCCTGTTATACTTGTGTAAGAGAGTTGGGGCATAAAGAAAGAGACGGGGGCTGGAGAGATGGCTCAGTGGTCTAAAGCACCTACTTGGAACAAGCTTAGCAAAGCACAGGGACCACGGTTCGATCCCCCAGCACCACATGCCAGCCAGCCCCACCCCCTGGTGGGCTGAGCTGGCCACACACACATAAATAAATCAATAAATAAATTTTTTTAAAAAGAGAGAGACGGACTAACAGCAGAAGTTGGGCAGATGGCAGTTGGGAGCGGATCTTTTTTTTTTTTTAATTTATTTTATTTTATTTTATGTGTGTGTGTGTGGCCAGCTCAGCCCACCAGGGGGTGGGGCTGGCTGGCATGTGGCGCTGGGGGATTGAACCGTGGTCCCTGTGCTTTGCTAAACTTGTTCTAAGTAGGTGCTTTAGACCACTGAGCCATCTTGCCAGCCCCTGGGAGCGGATCTTGAGCCAAAGAACACAGACAAGAGGTCCTAGAAAAAGTGAAGGACGGAGTCTCCCCTAGAGCCCCAGAAGGGACAGCCCTGCCAAAACCTGGATTTTACCCAAAAACCCATTCTCAGACTTTTGAGCTCTAGAAGAGCAAGACAATAACTCTGTGTTGTTTTAGAACCTAAAGTTCATGATAGTTCGTTGGAGCCACAATGGAAAACTAATTCAGCCCCTAAAATACTTTGGCAGAGCACTGAACTCTGGCATGGCAATGCCATGACCTCTCTGTAACCACTCCTCAATAAGAGTAGTATGATTATAAAAATGAAAAGTGTCTGGAAATACCCCAAGGCAAAAATCAGGGATATGTCTATTTAGGAAGCTCTGTGGGTGGGCTGGGGAGATATCTCAGCTGTCTAAGCACCTGCCTGGCAAGCACAAGGACTCAGGTTTGATCCCCAATACTCATGCTGCACTGCCTCAGAACACCTCTGTAAACGCCTGTAATCCCAGTGCTGGGGAGGCTGAGACAGGAGGATGATTGTGATTTTGAGACCAGCCTGGGCTACAAAGTGAACTCAAAGGCCAACCTGAACAGCATAGTGAGACCCTGTCTCAAAAAGACAAGAAGGAGAAGGAGAAGCTCTGTGTGTGCACACCTGTATCCCGGTGTTCCAGAACTCAGGTGGCCAGGGCAAGAGGGTGAGCATGACTTGGAGGCCAGCATGGGCTACACAGGGAGTTCAAGCCCAGCTCTGCCTGGCTTCCTCAAGGCTATCAATACCTATTTATTTTTGTTTGTTTGAGATATGCTCTCCCTGTGCAGTTCAGCTCACTTTGTAACTCAGGCTAGTCCTGAACTCATAACCATCCTCATGCCTCAGCCTCCTGAGTGCTGGGATTATAGGTCTGCACCACCACA
>NW_004524604.1:19061534-19073254 GCF_000260255.1 Octodon degus | reverse complement strand
TTTTTTTTTTTTTAAGATAGGGTCTCACTATGTAGCCCAGGCTGACCTCAAACTAACAGCCATCCATCCAGTGCTGGGATTACAGGCATGTGTCACCAAGTCCAACTAAGACACTGTCTAAAATAAGATGATCATCGTGAAGGCCCCAGGTTTGTGCTGTTCTACAAAACAGAACAAAGCACACACACATACTTACACGAAACCAAAATCTTTGTACCAGATATGCTAACTGCTACTGCAGGTAGTTGTTTTAGGTATTCTGTTTGTATCAATCTTCCCTTACAGTGTTTTGTTCTGTTTTTTCAGACAGGATCTCACCGTGTAGTCCAGGCTGGCATTGAACTCACAATGATCCTCCTGGCTCAGCCTCGCTAGTGCTGGGATTACAGGCATGTGCAACCACACCTGATGCCTTACAGCATCTTTTCTTTTTTGCTTTACCTGTTTAACTATTTTGAGCATATTTATTTTAAAAATCTCTTTCTGATTCTTCTGTTATCTCTAGCTCTCTGGCTCTTGGACTAGTACTTTCCTTACCCTCACAGCATTCCATTCTCTTCTGTATTTTTTCACTATTACATTATGAAATTATCTTAGGTGAAGTTCTTTTTCATGAAATTCTGTGTGTTATGAGTTAGGTATAAAGCCCTATAAAGCAATTTCTTTCTTTCTTTTCTGTCTTCTTAGACAAGGTCTTGCTATGAAGTTCAGACTGTCCTTGAACTCACTTTGTAGCCCAGGTTGGTCTCGAACTCCCAACCTATCCTGGGTTGTTGCCCCCAAGGAAGGTGCTATCTTCCTTATCCTTATCAGGCATTCTAAAGGCTCACTCCCCTAGATGAAGACACTGCTTAGCTGTCAGGCTACTGTACAAACAGACTTGAAAATAGTCTGAGATAAAATTGTCACAAGATGTGAAGAGACTGCAATAGGGAATTGTTTCCTTGTTTCTGCATGCTTAGCAGCAGGTTACCTGAAGGAACTCAGGGTTTGTCTTAGTTCATTTCAAGCAAGGCAGCCAATCAAGACCTCTTGGTTGCTGTTGTTAAATTTGAACCTGCATTTCTATGTGTTTGGGAACAGAGCTGGTGGTAGGCAAAGCTTCTGAATTAGCTGCCTCCTCCCTGCTTAGGTGTCCATTGGCTTAGTAGGTGGCTACCAACGAACCCCGAGCATACCTGCCTGTCATTGTTTATATTTCCAGCCTGGACTCTTACCCCACATATCTATCTCAAATCTAATCACAAGAAAACAATTGGTTGCATCAAACCAAGGTACAAATAGCCTAGAAACTTACAAAAGTACCATCATTACCAAAACAATCGAAAGTTAAGGGATTAATTTAGATGAAGGGCGATCAAAGAGACATGACCACTAGCTCTCATGCTAGCGGATTCTGGTGGTGGGGAGCACTCCTGTGTCCAGGGAATTATATATCTATATCTATTTTTTTTTTAATTTTTTTTTTTTGTGGAACCGGAGATTGAACTCAGGCCCTTGCGCTTGCCAGGGAAGCGCTTATTCCAATGAGCCATCTCCCTGGCCCTTGTGTCCAGGAAATTAGCACGCACCGTCCTATGGATCAGCTGCCAAGTGGGAGGCAAAAGTTCCTCCTTGTGACAAGCTGTGCTTTTGGTAGGCGAGTGTCCTCATCCCTAGGAAATACATTCTTAAGTTTTAGAAAGAAAAGATCAGGGAGAAGAAGGAAGAAAACAGCAGAAAAAGTAACTGTGGTGAAAATGTCTACAGTTGAATGTTCATCTTAACTAATTTTGGAAGCTTTCTTTTTTTATGTATTTGGTACAGGTTCCACAGGGTACAGGGTCCACAGGGTGTCACTACATAGATCGGACTCCTAGTGATTCACCTGTTTTCAGCCTCCCAAGTGCTGGAATTACAGGCATGCACTACCACTACCACACCCAGTCTCAGTCGCTGCTGTCTCAGGGTGTCCTGGGGGCCCATACCAGCATGCACACCAGGTACTGAACCCCGGCCGCTTCGCTTTGTGCTGGCATGCATACCAGGTATTGAACCCCTACTCTGCCTAAGCAGGAGCTTTAGTCTGCTGAGCTATTTGGCTGGCCCTGGAAACTTTCTGTATGTTTGAATCTTTTTGAATGAGAATTTAATCATTATGCACTAATAAAAACTGTGGAAAATATTAAAAATGTGAAGTTGGGTGAGGTGGTGCATGCACTTGGAAGGTTGAACACTTGGGAAGTTGAGGCAGAGAATCGCTGGGAGTTTAAGACTAGCCAGTTCAAGGGGCCTGGGAGATGGCACACTAGAATAAATGCTTGCCTGGCAAGTGCAAGGGCCTGAGTTCCATCCCCGGCTCCACCAAAAGACCAAAAAAAAAAAAAAAAAACTAGCCAGTTCAAAACCAGCCTGGGCTACAAAGTGAGCTCAAGGCCAGCCTGAGCTGCAAAGGGAGACCCTGTCTCAAAAAGGAAGAAAAAAAAAGTTTAAAAAAAGTTGTTTTGTTTTTTTTTTTGCGGAACCGGGGATTGAACTCAGGCCTTTGTGCTTGCCAGTGAAGTGCTTATTCCACTGAGCCATCTCCCCGGCCCTAAAAAAAGTTTTTGAAATAGAAAAGAAAACATACACTTAGAGCTTTGAACTTTTTTTTTTTTTTTTTCAGTAAATTTGATTTTACTTTTTTACCAAGGTCTTGAGTTAGTTCAGGATGGCTTTGAACTCACCAAGCTGGCCTCAAACTCATGGCAATCCTCCTTCCTCAGCCTCCAGAATGCTGGGATTACATGGGAACACAACCATATCCAATTTGAATAGTAATTTTCTTTGTTTTCCTCCCTAGAGGAGAGAGTTTTGTTGAGTGCTACAAGTTAAATTCCCCGTATGTAGCAAGACAGGTTCTGAACAGGTACCTTGCAACCTGGCACGCCCAGGCCTGAACTTTTCAGCTCCAGAAGGCGGCAGTTTACTTTTGGCCATTGTTACATGTGGTATTTCAAAGGCGTATTCATGCTGCAAGTAGGAACCAAAGTGGTAAACTTTAAACAGATGAAGTCTGTAAGTAGTATAAATAAATAAATAAATAAATAAATAAATACATTCATCCAAATATTTTAAATGCACGCTTGAGGAAGAAAGGCTCCACACATGGAGTGCTGTCTACTCCAGCACAGCCCCTGAACGCTGCGGCCACCCCCACCCTTGGCGGGCAGCCCCTGCCTTCCCTCACCGAGGCCCTCCTGGGGCACACAATGTGTTTGCCTTCGCATTGCCGTCCCCCATCCACTCACATGAGGGAGATAAGTGTGTGCTGGACAGTGGAGAGGGGTAGCAGCCCCCGCGTCTGGCCCCGAGGCTTGCGTGGTGACCTCCCGGTCAGAGCCTGGCCAAGTGCCTTTGCAGCTGGAGGTGCAGGTTCATCAGGACTCCTCCCTGTGACCCGAGGCAAGCGTGCACTCTGACTGCTAGGAGAGAAACCCGTTCACAATTGGCCCACTTCTATCTCATAGGCTGTTCTCTTGAGAAATCTTCCTGTTGGTGTGGAAAAAAAAAAAAAAAAAAAGCTGTGTGCAGTGGTGCATACCTATAATCCCAGCACTCGGGAGGCTGATACAGGAGGATTCTTGCAAGTTCTAGGCCAGCCTGGGCTACAAAGTGAGTTGAAGGCCAATCTGAACTGCATAGCGTCTCTCTGTCTCTCTGTCTCTCTCTTACACACAAAATTCATGTAAAATCTTATCACTCTAATTTTTGTAGAGTAAATTAAGTTTTATTCTTGTTTATATGTTTTCTGTACCTTAGTTGCCTTAGTTATAATTTTTTTAAAAAAGTTTTTTTGAGACAGTGTCTTGCTATATAGTTCAGGCTGGCCTTGATAATGCTTTTTTCCCGGCTCAACTTTCCTCATTGCTGGAGGAGCTCAGGACCTCACTGTTGGTGAGGACAGCTGTGGTACTTTTGGGGGAGCTCTGGTTCTTACCTTGAGTGTTGCTTCCTAGCTCCAGTTCAGATCCTGTAGCCTGCTAGCACAGAGCCCTCATCCCAATGGCATAGACTTCCTAGCTCCCACCACTGGCCTTTGGGTCTTTCCGGCATGGATCTGTTAAGTAGGATCCAGGCCCTCAGCTGGGTTCTTTTTTTTGTGGAACTGGGTACTGAACTCAGGCCTTTGTGCTTGCCAGGCAAGCGCTTATTCTACTGAGCTATCTCCCCAGGCCCAGATGGATTCTTTAGTATTTAGCATGTGGACTGATGTCCTGCACTTTTTATATATGGTTCTTGGGTGACTCATTATAAAATATTGCAAAATGTGTTCTGTACTATATTGTTCACTTTGCAAAAAGCTAAACCATAAAAAAAAGCTAAACTATGATAGTAATCAAAAGATATAAACAATTCAAAGAGCACATTAATCACATGAATGGACAACATGTAGGATAAACCCACAAGGGGGGGGCATTTATTCTGCCCTAGAAAAGAGTGGATGGGGCCAGGGAGATGGCTCAGTGGAATAAGTGCTTGCCTGGCTGGCGCAATGGCCTGAGTTCCAATCCCCAAGTCTGCCAAAACAAGACAACAAAAAAAGAAAGAGGAATGGAGTTATCCCAGCTGAAAGCCAGAGGACCCTGGAACACACCCTTGTTAGCAAGAGGAAGTCGGTGCCAAGCCCCACTGCACTCTCTCACCAGTGCTGTCTAGAACCCCTTCCAGGCAGGCTGAACGCCCAGTTCTCCTTCCCACCTCCCACCTTCGGCCCCTTCCCTTCTCAGGCGCTCTCTTCCAATGTTCCTCACCTGCCCAGGCCCTGCGATTTGACTCTGCCTCTTCTTTGGGCTGATTATGCAAAGATTCCTAAGACGCCCATAGAGCCCCGAGGCTGCTCATCTCCAGGCAGAGTGTGGGAGAGGTTGGGGGCGGGCGAATGTGCAGAGGCAGGTGAGTGGTTTCCAGGGCCCTCGGGAAGGAGAGTGGTCAGCAAATGCATAAGGGCGTGGAGTTCTCCTGGGGTACAGAAATGTTCTGGGCCTAGATGATAGTACGGGCTGAACAACATGGTGAGAGTCCTTAGTTCCATGGAATTGAGCATTTTAAAACTGAACTGAGGTAGGAGGATCACTGTGAGTCCAAGGCCAGCCTGAACTACAAAGTGAGACCCTGTCTCATAAAAGGGGGGGGGGGGCGAGAGATAGCTCAGTGGCATAAGCACCTGCCCAGCAAGCTCGAGATCCTGAGTTCAATCCCCAGTACAGGGCATGGTGGAGCGTGCCTGTATCCCAGCACTCGGGAGGCCGAGGCATGGCGCAAGCTGGAGGCCAGTCAGGGCTACAGAGTGAGCTCAAGGCCAGCCTGAACTGCATAGCAAGACCCTGTCTCAAAAAGGTGAGGAGGAAAAAAAAAAAGCCAAGCCAAAAGATAAAATAATAGTCTTCTCTTTTTCTCTTCTTCAATACTAGGGATTAAATCCAAGTGCTTTGCGCTGAACATTTTTGCTTTGAGACATAGCGTGTTACAATTCTAAATTGTCCAGGCTGCCTCCAAACTGTGATTCTCCCTTTGCAGGCTCCCAGAGTGCAGATTTACATCCATGGACCACTAGGCCTAGCAAGAAAGTCTCCAGACCATGAGGGCAGGTTGCCTGTGCTCTGGCTGTGGCTCAGCTGTGTCCCCAGAGGTTAGTGTAGGGGAAGCTGGCCCTTGCCATGGCGGTGAGGAAGTGGGTGGGGGCCTTTTAGGGCAGAGAGCTGGGGCAAGTTGCCTGGGTACATAACTGGGGACCCTGTCCTTGGGCAGGATTTAAAGTGGCTCTCACAGTACCCTGGGCCAGCTCATCGGAGATCAAACTGTTATCAGAGAGCCCACCGCCAAGCCGGGCATGGAGCCATACACTTGCAACCCCAGCTACTCGGGGCTGAAGCAGGAAGATCAAAAATTCAAGGTCAGCCTAAGCAATTTAGCAAGACCTTATTTTATAGAGATCCCTTTATTATACAATAAAACAAACTAGGGTTGTCGTTTGGTTTGCTCCAGTTCAATCCCCAGTATTGCAATAAATTAAATCCAAATTAAAATATAAACTGAAAGAGTAAATAAGATACAAAACATACAACAGGTAGATTAAAATGGGAAGAAATGTCAAAAGGAAAAAGACGCTGGGATGGGGGATTGGAGAAAAGAAGGAAGGGGAAAAGCAATATATGTATAGCTGTATAATATCAATATCGTTTGGACAGTTAAGTGCTGATACCTTGTACTCTGAGTAACAAATTTAAAGATAACAATGCACAATGTATTAACCATTGTTACCCTCCCATTATCTTGTTTTCAAATTTTGTTTTTTCTCTTTAAAAATATATAGTCAGAGGGTCGATGAAATAGCTCAGTGGATTAAAGTGCCTGCTTAGGCAGTTGCAGGAATTGGGAATTTGATCAATGCACCCCCAGGGTGCACTGAGACAGTGACTGAGACTGGATGTGGTGGCGCGACACTGTAATCCCAGTGCTTGGAAGGCTGAAAACAGGAGGATCACTACGAGTCTGATGTGTATTGTGAGACCCTGTAGTATAGCTCAGCGACACAAGCAACTGCCTGGCAAGTGCAAAGTTTTCAGTTCAATTCCTGGTACCAAAAAACAAAAACAAACAAAGGAAAGAAAACCTAAATAGATTTAGTTGTAATAATGCTATTTTTTTTTTAAGACAACAATAACCTACAAACTAACAGAGTACCAGAAGCTAAAGCCGACAAGACAGATGGTAGTGGATATGTGGAGTGAACTGAATTGGTTTTTTTTTTTTTTTGCTCCTACCGAGGATCCAACTCAGGACCTAGAACTTGCCAGGCAAGCACTTATTGAGCTATCTCCCTGCCCATGACCTGAATTCTTGTCCTTTTAGGTAGAAATGTAAAACGGCCCATCTACCTTGGAAAGTGTGTGACAGTTTCCTTTGAAAATAAATGTACAGGGGCTGGGGAAATGGCTCAGTGGAATAAGCGCTTCCCTGGCAAGCGCAAGGGTCTGAGTTCAATCCCCGGTTCCACAAAAAAAAAAAGAACAAAAAAGAAAATAAATGTACACATATCCTATGAGCTACAAATGCCCTTCTTGCATATTTACTCAAGAAAACAAATGTCCACAAAAATACTTGGACAAGAATATTCATAGCAGAACACTGTGTCTGTTTTTGTCTAACTTGTGAGTAGGACCTACCTGCAGGTACAAAAAATAAAGCCTCCTGTTCAAGCCAGAACTTCTGTTCAGTGTGAGTTTGATACATACATGAAGGGATACTGCTGGAGGCACACCCGTGACACAGGCACGCCTGAGGCTGAGGTAAGAGAAGTAAGAGGTTTTATTTATTTATTTATTTATTACTTTTTAAATGTTTCCTTTATTTATTTTTTTCTTTTTTTATGGTCAGCTCAGCCCACCCTGGGGGCGGGGCTGGCATGGCATGTGGTGCTGGGGATCGAACCGAGGTCCCTGCATGCTTGCCTAAGCTTGCCTAAGCAGGCGCTTTAGACCACTGAGCTATTTCGCCAGCCCCCGAGAAGTAAGAGTTTGAGGCCAGCTTGGGCTATGTAGTAAGACTGTGCTTCAGAAAACCAAACCGAACCAAAGAATTATGATACCTGACACAAATTAAAGTGATGGGAGGTGTTTGTTGTGCTGGTTTTATTTGTTATGCTGGGATTATAGGTATGCACCACCACACCCAGCTAAGGAATTGTTAATTAGCAGAGGGCTTGAGGACAATCTCAGCTCTACGATTTAGCGCTCCAACTACTGGGCTGTGTCACACAAAGATCGCTTTTCCCATCTCTTGCTTGGCAAAACGCTCTAAGCCCCTGAACCAGACCCCTAATTCTTTCCTCTCTTTCTTGAAGGCTTCTCTCTTATACACAGGGTTTGGAGTTGGAGATTCGTCTGTGTTTGGATCATGCTTGTTTAAATATAGTAAGTAGTAATGTTGTAGGCAGCTGAATTAGATAGAAATATTATAGGCAGTCAGACAGGGCCAGACCCTCAAGGAAGACAAGATGAAAGACTTTACAACTTGGAAGAGGCAGACACTCCCAATGGGCCAGACTTCAAGACAAAAGAGGAAACAAATTCAGCTACATACTGACCTAGGGATGGGGACCAGGGATTGATATTCTATTTTTATTTATCTTTTTTTTTATTTTAGGGGAGGGTCTACAGAGTGTTCAGGGTCTCACTACTAGATCGGACTCATAGTGATCTACCTGTTTACAGACTTCCAAGAGCTGGGATTACAGGTGCCCATTACCACTCCCAGTCCCAATTACCATCTCAGCATGCCCCTGTGCCTGCTTGCAGGTACTTTAATCTGCTGACCTATTTGGCAGGCCCTTGACATTCTAAATAGATATCAATCACCTTGAAAGGGCCCAAATGAGTCACTAGCCCAACCCCAACAGCAAGAGACTCTGTCCCATATTAATGCCTGCTTGCTTTGTGATTTACTTTCCCATTTGGTCCTGGACTTAATCAATTTTACCTGAGCAATGGTGCTTTTAATCTCATTGGTTGACCGTAGTTTGTCCCACCTCATGCCCACCTAAGTGAGTTCCCATGTTCTCCACTACCTTAGACCCACCTCACTCTATAAAAGTCCCTGGAAGAGACCGCTTCCCAGGATCATCTGTTCAGGGATCCCCGCCTGTCCCTCTCTTGTACAGGAGTTTTCTTTCCCTCAAAAGATATATTCTGCTCATAACCTCCATTTGTTCCTAAAATTCATTCTTTGGTTTTAGAGAACATGAACTTGTCTCAGGTACATTTTCATTTTTTTCCCCTATATCATTTGGAGGTCATCCACTGAGATCATTTTTCCCTGTACCAGTAACATCAGATTAAAATTTCTACAGGATTTAAAAAGAAATTGGAGCTTTCCTTAAGAAGAATATCAATATGAGAAGTCTTTTTTTTTTTTTTTTTTTTGCAGAACCAGGGATTGTACTCAGGCCCTTGCGCTTGCCAGGGAAGCACTTATTCCACTGAGCCATCTCCCCGGCCCGAGAAGTTTAAAAAAAAAAAAGCATATTCATGGCTGCCTTGTTCATACGAGCTTCAAAGTGAAAACAGCCTGGCTGTGCACCCGTCGGAGGATAATACGCCCTTCTTTTTCGCACAGTGGACTGCTATTCAGAAAAAAGACCAACTGTGCTCTGTACAATCGCATAAATGAATTCCAAAACAACACATTGAGTAAAGGAAGCCTGATATAAAGGTTTTATACTCCATTCTTCCTCTACCATGAAGTTTTAGAACAGGGAAAATTAATCTATGGTGCAAATGTTCAGATCCACAACTCCTTGGAGGGTGGGGCTGTGCGGCTGGGGCTCTGGTCGGGCAAGCCACTGTTCCCAGACCTCGTGGGCAGTTGCAGGCAGTCTGACTTAGAAAATTGTAGGCAATCAGACAGGGTCAGACCCTTGAAGGAAATGACAACAGCCAGGCGCCTTACAACTGTGGGAAGGATGGAGGCCCCTGCTATAAATCGAACCTAAAGACTGGCATCCAGGATTGCTCATTACTCAGGAAGAATCATTGTCTGAAGGCCACCAGATAAAGTCCTGTTTTACATTCATGCCCGCTTGCTGCGTGACTCACTACCCCATTTGGTCCTGGGCCTAATCAATTTTACCTGAGCAATGGTGCTTGTAATCCCATTGGTTGACCATAGTTTTGTCCCACCTCTTGTTCACCTAAGGGAGTTCCCATTCTCTCCACCTTAGCCCTGCATGGTTTTGTCCTATAAAAATAACCTGAAAGAGACAGCCCGCTCGGGTCCCCCTTCTGTCCCTCTCTGACAGAAGCTTTCCTTTCCAATAAAGTTCTACCCTCAACCTCCGTTTGTTCCTAAAATTCATTCTTCGGGTTTGGAGAACACAAACTCATCCAGGCCAGGTTGAGAAATTCACGTTCCTGTATCAGGGAGATAGCTCCGCGGTCTAAGCGCCTGCCTGGCAAAGCACAAGAACCCCGGTTGGATCCCTGCTACCGCAGGCCGTGCAGGCCCTGGAACTCCTGGTTCCTCTTGCGAGCTCTGAAATCAGGCGTGGCGGCACACGCCTGTAATCTCAGTGCTGGGGAGGCTGAGACAGGAGGATCAACACAAGTCTGAGCTGAGTAGTGAGATCCTGTAGGCAAAAATAAAAAGGATTTGTGCGTGTGTTTATTTTATTTCCTTATGGTGCTGAGCCTCCTTGCATACTTCATATTTAACTATGAAAATTTTAACTCAAAAAAAGGAAAAATGAATTATAAAAACATTGAACTCTGCTTAAAGATGTATATAATGAAGTATTGTGGAAAACACACTGTAATGTATTTTGAAATGCATATAAAAATACTATGTTAGGGGTTTGGAGACTTAGATCTTGATAGGCTATGGCCCTAGTAAGAATTGCTGAATTATGGTGGTCTTCTGATATGGCTGAAGCCCTTAAAGCAACAGTTTATCTTTCCAATGACCACTTCCTCCTTCCCCACTCCAGCCCTGGGTACAACTTCCTGGGACCTTTCCCGCCTACGCAGGGGAGCCTCCAATCAGCTCCTTATACGTCACTAAACCTGCCCCTCAAACTCCGCCCCTAGCAGATGTTCATAAAGTCTCAGGCTCCCTGTCTCAGGTCAGAGGATCTGCCCATCTCCCTCCCCTGGTCCTCTCCGGGTGTTTAGAGTCAATAAAGGCTTTCCCTCCCCCATTTCTGCTTCTCTGCTGCGCCGCCACCACTGCCGCCATCGCTGTTGCCTCTGAAGCCTGTCAGATCTTAGACTTAGCTCACGGGTAGGGTGCTCACCTTCAGGGTCGAGGCCTGGTCTGGGTCCTCAGTACCCCAAAAAGAAAAATGGAAGGGGAGGGGAGGGGAAAGGAAGGGACAGGAGGAGGGGGAAGGGAAACAAGAAAGAAAAGAAAGAAAGAAAAAGAAAGAGAAAGAAAGAAGAAAGAAGAAAGAAAAAGAAAGAAAGAAAGAAAGAAAGAAAGAAAGAAAGAAGAAAAAAAGAACAAAAAACAAATCTACTCAGGATGCTGAAGAACCGGGGCTGGGGAGATGGCTCAGTAGAATAAGTGCTTGCCTGGCAAGTGCAAGGGCCTGAGTTCAGTCCCCAGTTCTGCCAAAAAGATTAAAAAAAGCAACTCCCAATCTGAAAGGATGCTGAAGAACGAGGATCACTGCAAGTCTGAGATGAGCCTGGGCTACAAAGTAAGCTCAAGGCCAGCCTGAATTGCATAGTGAGACCCTGTCTCAAAAAGATTTTTAAAAAAAGAAAGAAAAAGAAATCAAATACTTTCAGACACGGTGGTGCACATCTAAAATCCCATCACTCAGGATGCTGAGGCAGGATAATCTCTGCAAGTTTGAGTCTAGCCTTGGCCTTCACAATAAGTTTGAGGCCAGACTGAACTATATAAGAAGATCCTACCTCAAAAACAAAACAACATTAAGAAATTGAACATCTATTTCTTTTTTTTTTTTCTTTTTTTGGACACATTCTTATAAGTAATCCTCATACCCCACATTGTAAGAATGATTTTCCTTTATCTAAAACTTTCAAAAAAAAAAAATAAAAAAAAAAAATAAAACTTTCAGGGACGGGAGCTGGCGAGATAGCTCAGTGCTCTAAAGCGCCTGCTTAGGCAAGCATGCAGGGACCTCGGTTCGATCCCCAGCACCACATGCCATGCCAGTCCCGCCCCCAGGGTGGGCTGAG
>NW_004524604.1:19045310-19060572 GCF_000260255.1 Octodon degus | reverse complement strand
CTGTCCCAGAGAGGGACAGGAATAGGGGCCAAGCAGATTGTCCCCAGGAAACTGTCTTTTCTTTCTTTCTCTTTCTTTCTTTCTTTCTTTCTTTCTTTCTTTCTTTCTTTCTTTCTTTCTTTCTTTCTTTCGGCAGAACCGGGGCTTGAACTCAAACCCTTGTACTTGGCAGGCAAGGACTTATTCTACTGAGCTATCTTCCCAGCTCTCAAGCAACTGTCTTCTTCAGGGACTTCTATAGAGGAAAACCATGCGGTGAGGCGGGTCTAAGGTGATGAGAAGACATGGGAACTCAGGTGGGCATGAGGTGGAACAAAGCCATGGTCAACCAATGACATTACAAGCGCCATTGCTCAGGTAAAATGGATTAAATTGGAATCAAATGGAGAAGCGAGTCACATAGCAAGAGGGCATGAATACAGAACAGGGTCTCTTCCTGTTGGGGATTGGGCTAGTGACTCACTTGGGCTCTTTCAAGGTGATTGATGCCTGTTTAGAATATCAATCCCTGCCGCCCATCCCTAGGGAAATATGTAGCTGTGTTTCCTCTTTTGTCTAGGTCTTGAGGTGTGGCCCACACCAGAACTGGTGCGCAGAGTCTGTCTCTTCCAAGTTGTAAAGTCACCTTGTCTTCCATCTTGTCTCCTTGAGGGCCTGGCCCTGTCTGACTGCCTGTAATATTTCTGTCTAATTCAGCTGCCCACAACACTCTTTAGGCCTCTCTGTGCCTTGCAGCTCTTGAATGCACAGCGATCCTCCTAGCTCGGAGGACTGCATGTTCACCAACAGAGGAATAAAGAAAATGTGGTATTCAAGGGCCAACCAAATAGCTCAGTGGATTAAAGCACCTGCAAGCAGGTGCAGGGACTGGGGGTTCAATCCCAGGGCCTGCTGTGCAGGCCCGCACCTGGGTCGCACTGAGACTGAGATTGAGACTGGGCGTGGTGGTGCGCTCCTATAATCCAAGCTTTTGGGAGGCCATAAACAGGTGGATCACTATGAGTCCAAGCTAGTAGTGAGACCCTGAACACCTTGTAAACCCTTCCCTAAAATACAAAGAAAAAAAAAAAAAAAAAGAAAATGTGTTATTCATACACAGTGGAGGACTGCTTTGCCATAAAGCAGGAAAAATTTAAAAACACATGGGACATTTGTGGAAAACAGATGCACCTTGAGACCACAATGGTAAGTGAAGTGAATCAGAAGCACAAGTTGAAATACTGCACGGTTCCTCTTCTAGGAGAAACCTGGCGCACAAATGAAGTCCAAAATGGAAGTCAAACAACAGGAAAAAAGAAGAGGAAAAAAGCCACTGTACCTAAAACTGTACCTTGATTTTGAATAATTCTTTTATACTAAATGTGTTTTATATATTTTTGTCTGTTAACTGGTAGTTAATCTTGTTTATGGTAATTATTATTATTATTTTTTTTTGCAGAACTGGGGATTGAACTCAGGCCCTTGCGCTTGCCAGGCAAGTGCTTATGCTACTGAGCTATCTCCCCGGCCCCATATGGTAACTAACTTGAAAAAGACAAAAAGAAAGAAATCTGATGCTGGCAAAAAATATTTTCTTCACATACTGTCTGTACTCACCACAGTTTTGGTCTTTCTCGTTAGAGGCCTGTGGAATATATAAATTTTTTTAAGTAAAGTTATAGAGGATTTAAAAAAAATTAATAAAGAGATTACCTAATTTTAAAAACACATGGGACATTCAGAAAAAGTTCTAGACAATCAAAAGCTTTTTTTTTTTTTTTTTTTTTTTGCGGAACCAGGGATTGAACTCAGGCCCTTGTGTTTGCTGGACAAGCACTTATTCTACTGAGCCATCTCCCCGGCCCCATCAAAAGCATTTTGATAATTCTATAAAGCACAATGTGTATATATGAGGTATATGTAATTAAGGAGCTACTATTCCAAGATTTCTTGGTAGCTGTACATCTCTGTGTAGGGTTTATTCAGTTCGTCTTAGGTGAGCTGGCTCAACCATTTTGCAGCGAGCCCAGAGGACTCCATTGGGGTGGTCACAGAGAAAACACTGCTGCTGTCCCTGCTGCCAAGGTTCTCAGATCAAATGAGGAAAGAAAATCGGAGACAAGCTGCAGGGGTATGCCGTTCGTTTTTCCCTTGGAACCAGCTGACCTCGCTAACCTACTGGGGACTGTGAGCCAAACAGGCCTCTCCTCCTTTACGCCGTGGGCATTTGGGCCCAGTGACAGAAAAGCAACTCAGAGAAAAATAGGGCTGTACCTGGCGCTGCAGTGTAGAGGCCCCGGGAACTGGTCTGAGGGAAGCGCTTGGGAAGGTGCGGGGATGCCGGTGAGAGAAACCCGAGAGCACTGTAAGCAAGGCCTGGAGTGCTGTGCTGGAGAGGATGAAGGCAGGTGCGCCGACGGAGGTGGACGCGAGCCGCTCTTGTGCTGTTTCGGGTGGGAATTAGGACTCTACTGAAAACCATACGAGAGGCCACACATGTTACGGTCTGGAAAGGAACTCGCCTACAGTATAGTTTGGTAAAATAATGCATCAGGGTTATATTGTGGGACATGGTCAGTACTAGTAAGGTTTGTCTGTCTTACAGATTCTCCAATCTTTCCTTGTTGTTTGACAGATAAGGTCTCTCTATGTAGTTCAGGCTGGATTTGAACTCACTATGTAGCCCAGGCTGGCCTTGAACTTGTGGTGATCCTCTCTCTGCCTTCCACATGCTGGGATTGCAGGCGTGCGCCACCACCTGGCAGGGCCTCCTATTTTGAGAAATCCTCTTCCGCCATGGCTCTGTAACAATCTTCCTCGACATCAGAGACCTAAAAAGAGCTTCCCAGATGTCGTGATTATGGGAATTGTGTATAAACTGAGCACTGAACAGTGAATACAGCAGAGGTATCTGGCACCATCCAGAGGAATGTGGGTGTGTTTGGGATTCAGCTAAATGATCAGAGTATACAGGTAATAAATCATTAGTACTAAAATTTGTATAGACCTACTCTCTATCTAGTGCTTTATACATATGAACAAGAGAAGGGCTGTTGTTTCTTGTAGGAGTTGAAGATGAGGCTTATACATTACATAACACGCCAGTAACAGCAGGATAATGATTCACTTACACAGAAGAGGCAGAGCTAGGACAAGAATCACAGCCTTCTTAATCTACAATTCAAGTCTTCCCACCAATCGTGTTGTCTTAACTTACTGTAACATCAACATAGAGCTATAAATGAATGAGTTTATGTAAAAAATAACTTCTTTTAATGCACTCATAAAAGACCAATCAGCTTATGAAGTCATCCTTAAATCTTTAATTAGAATTCATAGATTTAACATGTATAGATGTTTAAATTTTTCAGTGACTCATATTTTAAAATCCCTTTGCACAGTATCTTGAGGCTAACTTCATGCTAGAAATTTACAAATGTACAACTTAACATAAAAATACATTCAGAGTCCATTCCACTGCAAGTTTAAAACACTTTAATTGGTGACAATGTAAAGATATTTTAAAAACAGAAAAACTATAAAATGAACATGTAAAAGTCTTCCCTTTTGAGTTTTTAATAAAATACTGCTCTGTATAAGATCTAATGAAAAATTCCAGTTACTTATAAAATACTCATATGAGGAAAGAAATGAATTACGATATATATGTATGAGTTATACTTAATTATATTGTTTAAGTGACAAAATGTTGATGCTGCTGACACAGCCCACAATCTTACTCATGTATCAAAACAGAGGAAAACACTCAAAGAAGCAATCCAAGGCAGGCAAAAGGAAGTGAGCTACTTGAGGCCAAAAAATAACACAAAATCCCAAAAGCAAACACAAAAACCCTTAATTGTAGTAGAAAGGAATAAAAGAATATCACACAAATCATGGACTAAATTCTCACCCTTATAAATTCATGATAAAGAAGGTGCCTTCAAATTACTAAAACAGCTATAGAAACATAATTATTTGGCTTGGTGAATTTCATAGTACCACCCGCTAAAGTGATCAATAGCAACTAGTAGAATACTGCTGGAAAAAATCAGTTTTTACAGGTTGAAATAAAAAAGTATCACCGGACGCCACAATCTCCTTCACAAACTGCACTTGTGCTGGCTGGACGCACGCCGAGCACGGCACTGCCGGAGCAGAGGCGGCCTGCGGGCTCATCACTGGCGCAGCTACCTCATGCAGGCCCCCCTCCGCTTTCTGTTCCCTCCGAGCTAACGATGACACCCAGTGCCTGCCTGCCGGCTCTGCTGCAGACCTGGCGCCATCCGCCTCCTGTCTCCTGCCGTAACTGGGAGAGGACTAGAGATGTCTGTTGGAAATGGGAATTAAGTGAGATGGAAAAATAGATTCTCATCACAAAGGAAGTGCCTTCAAAACAGACCACCTCGCAGATGAATGCTTGTGATGTGCACAAGGAACGCTGCCAGTTGAGGACAATCGCCTTCTCTAGAAAAATGACAACTTCTGAGATTTGCATTGTGAAACAAGGTCTTGCTATACAGTTCAGGCTGGTTTGAACACCCTGTGGAGCCCAGGCTGGTCTCAAATGCATGATCCTCCTGCCTCAGCTGCCTCAATGCTGGGATCACATTATCTGGCTGAGACTGATTTTTAAACAGAGAGTATCATTCACAATCATCTCTAAGAATCTAGGTTAGCTTAAAATCAAAGAAATACCTGATCACAGAAAAGGAATTAAACAACAAAAATGTTGCATCAATAGCTCTTTATCCTCCAGACAAGAAAGAAGGAAAGAGAGTGCCAATCTTCTTCTTCTTTTTTTTTTTTTTGGAACCGGGGATTGAACTCAGGCCCTTGCGCTTGCCAAGGAAGCGCTTATTCCACTGAGCAAGACTGCCAATCTTACAGTGCAAAGCAAGGAAAATTTCAGTAGAAGTGAGTTTAATTTTTATGCAGCTGAGTCTTAGATGGTTAAGACTTTAATATACATGATGTTTAAAACAGTCAAATCATACAACCACAAAAATAATAAAACTGTGGTAATAAGGAAATTATACAAAGGAACAGTGAGACTGGAAGAATCTATCTTTAGAAATCATATAATTTGCTTTAAAAGGCTTTTTTTTTTTTTTTTTTTTTTTTTTTTAGGGGGGAGGTACCTGGGTAAAAACTCAGGACCTCATGCTTTGCAGGAAGTTGAAAGGACTTACTGAACAAGATTATTTAGAAGTAATCTTCCAAGCCAGGGAGATAGACAAGGTCCTGGGTTTGATCCTAGGTACAGGAAAAAAAAAAAGTACTGTTTCAGTAGCTCAAGAAATGTTCAAATACACTCAAGTGCTCTACTTGTGTGGGAACATGCAACACTGTGGGGAACTTGCCTCTCCTGTCCGATACAGTCCATCATTAACTTAGTTTGATAGTGGGGTGACTATGTAGCCCAGGTGGCTGTGAACTCACTTGACAACCCTCCTGCCTCAGCCTCCCGAGTGCTGGGTTTACAGACATGTGCGACCACGCCAGGCATCTACAAAAGCCCTGCAGGTTCAAGTCAAATGAGTATATTTTAAAACCTTGGTGGTGGTCTCAATCTGTCCCTTCTAAAAGAAAAAAACTAAATTTCCCAAGGCCCAGTTGTTTTTCAGAGATGCACCGGACCCCACCATCCTGACCTGCACGGCCAGTCCCCTCATACCATCACGCAGTAAGAATGGCCGCGCCACATGCGCTGCGATCAGCCCACATCTGGAGCAGGCCCACGAGGGGAAGAGAAGAGTGAGCAGAGGAGCGCTGTCCAGCCACTGCACGGCTCTGTGCACCTTAATCTCTCTTTACATTTACCTTTAGAATATTAAAGATGGCACGTGCTCTAAACATGGGCTGAGCACTGCTATGTTTCCTTCTGACAGAGTCTGAGAGACAAGAACATTGAGAGTTGTGTACTTGAGCCTCATTCCTCCAGATTCCACTACAGAAAGACAAGGAAATGCTGAAATGTGACAAGCATCTAAACCTAGGAAATTACTAGAAAAAAAAGTCACACAGCTGTGGTAAATAACAGCTAAAGATTATTTTTCTCATATACTAAAGGCACCACTAGTATACAAATATCCTGCTAACATTTAGAGAAACTGAAATCAGAGAAAGTTCATCTAGTATACTGCCAGTATTTAAAAAAACAAAGAGTTGATTTTAAGAATCACTGCAGTTTCCAATGAGTTAAATTAACTCAAATACAGTAATAAGGAGCTTCATGTGAAGACTGTGGTTCTCACTATAATAAAGCATGATCACCTTCCTCCTTAAAAATATAAGCATATCATTAAAAAACTAAAGGCTCTCTCTCTCTCTCTCTCTCTCTCTCTCTCTCACACACACACACACACACACACACACTGGTACCACTGAGAAACTGTCATAAATTCTAAATAATTTTGATAGTTTTAGCAACACATATCCACACATGACATGCAAAGACAAAATGCCAGCATCACTGAATGGTTCAGCATGAAGCTAAAATACAGAATAAAACAGGCAGTAGATAAGGTACATCACAAACTGCTGATTGTATGACAGCACACTTGGAATTTAAAACCAAGTTCAGAACTTCATCAGTTCCAGGGAGCACTGCGCAAGGACCAACAATGAGCTCTCAGATGTGTCAAGTAACCAAATAAAAAGCTATATAAAAGAACAACAATTTATTTAATTAACAATATAACTAATACTTTGTAGTTTATTCCACTAGAAGACTAATTTGTACCCTGTAGACTTTGAAACAACTTTTTTAGAAATTACTAAGGCTGGTTCTGGAATAATTGAAAAAATTGTAATCACCCAAATGTAGATTGCTAGCTATAGTTCTGAGTAATTGGATGAAACTTGCTTTGGTACAAAATTTAGAATAAAGTAAAACTGGCAGCACCACAACCAGCGTGACCACTTGTTGCAGGTCTGAATGACCCTCTGACACAATGGAACGTGAGTTACAATGCATATAAATAAGAGTCATTCTCTTGACAACTGGGTTACATCATTAAAAAGAAAAATAAATCCACATCCAGTAAATTATAACCGAGGCCCAGTTTTCATGCTCCAATTATCCCTCAATGACAGCATGTTTATAATTATTGCTAATCTGTTGTCTAATTCATATTTCAAGGTTGCCTCGCATGAAAAGGCCAATGGTTAGAGTGGGCATTTTAATGCTTAGCCCACCGATACTTATTTTAACATAAGGTTTAGTCATTTTTCTTTTCTTTTTTTTACAGCTTTATTGAGGTATAATTGACATACTACAAACTGCACAAATTTAAAGTGCACAATTTGATATATAGTCTTTTAAATAGCATGAAAAGTGCCTTACAACGTACAAATTACAGATATTCAATTTAAACATATTATTTTAAAATAATACATTAGCAGCTCCATATAAAGACTGGTTCCTACTTTTAAAAAAGTGTGGTATCTTTCTATAAGACATAGATATGGATTTATAAAAAGGCAGATGGAAAGAAATTAATTCCCAAGTACAAATATTTATTTTTTTGAGACAGGGTCTCACTGTGTAGTTCAAGCTGGCGTTGAGTTCCCTATGCAGCCCAGGGTGGCCTCGAACTCCTGCAATTCTCCTGCCTCTGCCTCCCAAGTGCTGGGATGACAGGTGTGCGCTACCAGGCCCAGCTTCAAGTACACATTTATTCAGAAGGTTTGGCAACACCAAAATTGACAGCCAGTTTCCTTGACTTTCTTCTTGAAGAAGAGCGTGGTGCCACCTTCTGGTGAGACACGTTATGGGCTCCTTGGGAGGCCGCTTCACCTTGTGAAGAAGCTGCAGCGCTGGCAACCTGAGAGGAGTTCGCAGAGGCCGAGGAATGGTCCTGTGCAGCCACTCTGGCGCCCTCAGAGGACGCTGGCTTGCTAGTCTGGGCTGGGCTGGCTTGAGAAGAAGTCTGGGCCTCTTTATTCTCAAAGTTCTTTTTGTTTGCAACTCTCTTTTTGGTAACCTTCAAGGGAAAAGCAACAGAATAGGTAAAAAATAAAGCTACTGTCAGACAGTAGTAGTCAGGAGGGGTGGCACATGCCTTACAAAGCAAAACTGTATTTCAAAAAACCAAAACCCAAAATAAAAACAAAACAAAAAAGCAAAAAACAAACAAACAAACAAAAGTCCACCCTGCAAAACGCACAAATAACAAAAACAACAAAATACCCACAAGGATTTTTTTGCTCCTTTTTCTTGAGACAGGGTCTCAGTTTGTAGTGCAGGTTGCCTCTATCATCACTGTAGCCCACGCTGGTCGCAAGCCTGCAGCAATCCTCCTGCCTCAGGAGTACAGGTATGTGCCACCATTTCTGGCAGGATTTGGTAATCACTGCCGATTTGTGATTTCCATTTATTCAAACTTTTTTTTTTTTTTTTTTTGGAACTGGGGATTGAACTCAGGCACTTGTACTTGCAAGGCAAGTGCTTATTCTGCTTAGCTATCTCTCCGGCCCTCAAAGAATTTTGTTGCACTGAAATATTCAAATGTTACCCATAAATTAATTTTTTTTAGGTAAGGGTAAATTAAATATTTAAAATTTAAATTCCTGTTTTTCAATCACGTTGTGTTAGAATAGCATATTATTACTTGTTATGATAATTATTAATTATTAAAATATAAACTCAGCAGGGAATAGGTCAAATGCAGCACCATTCTACTGTCGGTTCCTACACAAGTAGTGGATTTCTAGCAGGCATTGAATAAATAAACTGAGCAAATAAATTGTTTTTTATTTTTCTAGTACTGGGGATTATCCCCACAGCCTCACACCAAGTAAGACAGATCTCCAGCCTCTGTTTTATTTTGCATTTGAGGCAGGATCTGGCCAAGTTGCTCAGCCTGGCCCCAAACTTGAGATCTTGCCTTAGCCTCGCAAGTAGCTTTGATTGCAGGTGTGTGCCACCACACTTGACTAAACAAAAATTTACAGACAGGTCCTGGACTGTAAAAAAATAATTCTCTCTTCAATCTTACCTGCAAAGGTATGAACTGATTGTGCGCACCACCTGCTACTGCCCCAGCCGTGGGCATGGCCCCAGGATACGGAGCCTGATAGAAGGGCTTCCCAGGAACTGGCACTGGTGGGACCCATGGAATTGCGCCAAAGAGATGAGATGATGAAGGGATTATGTTAGCTGTTAAAAACCAAAAAGAATTTCTCTCAGCAAAATCAGATCTCTGAAATTTAAGACCTCTTCCTGCTAGGCTCTTCTGATTACTATTTCTCTCCCCTTTAGTAAAAGCCCTACACTTACAGGATAATTACTCTGTGCACATGGGTCAACGTCAGGATCCTTTCTTAGGACTGAACTACCTACACGGAATGATAATTATGCTGCTCTGCAAAAGCCAAGGCTATATACACTTATATACTACAGGTTATATACACTTCAGGAATACCTGCAATTATATTTTTAAAAATAACAGGGTCAGGAAACTAATCTTGGGGAAGAAAAGCTTGGCACAAGGAAAGCACACTTAAGGCTCTCACCTTCCGCAGTGCTAAGTTGCTTCTATAGTGACCCCAGTCCACGAAGCCCAAAAAAGCTCAAGTCGTGAAATCTGACATGTAGAATCCTCTCTCTCATCTTTTTGAGGCAGGGTCTCACTGTGTACACCAAGGTCTCATTACACACTTCCAGGTCACCTTGAACTCACTATGTGGCCTAGGCTGGCCTTGAACTCACAGTGATCATCCTGTCTCAGCCTCCCAGGTTCTGGGATTACAGGTGTGCACTATCACGCCCAGCCAAAATTCAGTTCCTTTGTACCATGCCTCATAGCCTGCCTTGTCCTTTCAACTTAAGTATATTGGAATATTTATTTAAATATACAATATATAAGCAGTGTCTATATAGAATGTGACTATGTAAGTTTTATCCCTATAGAGGCCACCAAATCTGATTGTTTCTTTACATCTATAAATCTTTTTGTCTTTATTCTATAGTTAGTGATTTGATCCTTTCCTTCCTCCCTTCCTCCCTCTCTCCTTCCCTCCCTCCCTCAAAGACTGGGTCTCACTACATGGTCACCATGCCCAGCCAGTGATTCTCTTTTAAAATAAGCTGTTAGGTATTGTTTTTTTAAAAGACAGTCTCTGTGTAATTCGAGGGGCCTTGAACTCATGGTGATGCTCCTATGTCAGCCTCCAAGTACTGGGATTACAGTTGCTACCACAGCCCACTACTGTCTTTTTTTGGGGGGGGGGTGCTGGGGATTGAACTCTGGGCCTTGTACACACTAGGCAAGTGTTTTACCACTGAGTGACATTCCCAGCCTAGAAGAAGTGCTGCTTTGTTTCTGCAGAGCTGGGGGAATTGAACTCGGGACACCTGGGCATGCCAGCCAAGCACACTCACCACTGAGGGCCATCCCCTGACCCTGGACTTAACCTGAAGGCTTTCTCTAAATGTTGTCCATCTAGCAGATAATCCACTTTATCTGCCATGACTTCCCTTTCTCCAGTTGGAGCTTGTTGATTTCTAGACCTGATGAGCAGTTAATGTCTTGGAATTTCCACTTATTACATATCTACACCAGCTCTACAACCTCTTGTTTTATTTGCATAAATCTAGGAAGTTCTTAAGCAAGGGCACATAGGATATTAGTTTACCCTTAAGAGGCCAAATGATAAAAGAAATGACTAATCAATTTAAGATTTGGGATTATAGCGGCTGGGAAGATAGCTCAGTGGTCTAAACACCTGCCTGGCAAGTGCAAGGACCCAGGCTCAATCCCTAGTACCGCATGCTGTGCTGGTCCTGGAACCCCAGGTGCACATTGCCCGCCACTGCAACTGAGCATGGTGTTGCACACCTGTAATCCTAGAGCTGGGGAGGCTGAGACAGGAGGATCATTATGAGTCTGAGCTACATAGCAAGTCCTTGTAACAAATAAACAAGTAAAGATTAAGATTTGGGATCATAAAGTTATAAAATGCTAGTGTCAAGGAGGTTCTGAAGTCTGCTACAATGAAGTTATTGATGCTTTTACCTGTAATTTTTTTTTTTTTAACCTGTAATTTTTATGTCTGACCAAAACTCAAATTAATCTGCTGGCAGCTCTTGGAGAATAAGGGCTGCATACTATGAAGAAATGCCTTCCTGTGAATGCCATGCCAGGCAATGGAACAGAGAAGTGGTATTTCTCAATAAGTTTGCAGACTCTGGCTTCTGGCTAATGTCTTACAATTTCTTTCTACACTCATATTGGGCAAATTTTTGAATTTTTAAAAACGATTGTTCTTAAGAAAAATAAGTAAAAATATCAATGCAGTGACAACCACTTAGAAAAGCAAAATATCTTACCAGTATGTTGGGGGAAAACTGGAGGAATGGTTCCAGGTGGCATAGCAGGAGGGCAATTTGGAAAGAGTGGTGGAGGCAAAGGAAAATTCATTCCTAAGGAGCCCTGTGGAAGTATTTAAAGATATAAGGCAGCACAACAAAAGTTTCCATAGAAACATTATAGATTTTATAAGGAAGTCACACAGTTCTTACCAACTGTTGTAAGGCAAAAAGCGCAGCTTTCTCTTTGGCTTCATTTTCAGAGTGGCACTGTGGCCCATGCACCAGCAAACCATTCGATAACTTGACCTGGCAAATTGTCATTGTCTAAAAAATACAGAACATGAATGTGTATGAAATTAGCTAGCAAGAATGTCAATTTCTCCCAAATCTCAGTCTAAACAAATGGAATATTTTCTCTCCTCCCCTCCTTTTCCTTTCCCTGAATGGTCTTGGCATCTTTGTCAAATGACCATATGCATGGGGGTTTATTCATGGTCTCTCCATTCTATTGTTTTTTTCCTGAGACAGGGTCTCACTGTGTAATTGGCTTCAAGCTGCTGATCCTCACCTTCCCACCTCAGCCTCCCACATGCTGGACTGCAGGTGTGCGCCACCACAGCTGCTTCCATTGGGATTTCGACAGGGATGTACTGCCTACATAGATCACGGGGCAGTATGCTCCTCAGTGCCTTTCTTAAGCATTTTTTCTAAGTATTTCACTCTTTTTGATACTACCATAATAGATAACTTTAATTATTCTTTTCAGTCTGTTCACTGTTAGTGCATAGAAACACAATTGATTTTGTACTGATTTTATTTATTTATTTATTTATGGAACCGGGGCTTGAACTCAGGCCCTTGTGCTTGCCAGGCAGGCGCTTATTCTACTGAGCCATCTCCCCGGCCCCTTGTACTGATTTTATATTTATATGTTTTTATAGTTTTTAGTCTTAAGAGTTTTTATTTTTTTATTTTTATTTTTATTTTTTTGGAGGGAATAACTTTATTTTTTATTTTTATTTTATTTTTTTTATTTTTATGTGTGTGTGTGTGTGTGTGTGTGTGTGTGTGTGTGTGTCCAGCTCAGCCCACCAGGGGGCGCGGCTGGCTGGCATGTGGTGCTGGGGGATTGAACCGTGGTCCCTTTGCTTTGCTAAGCTTGTTCAAATAGGTGCTTTAGACCACTGAGCCATCTCACCAGCCCCCTTAAGAGTTTTTAAAATGAAATATTTTCTGTTTTCTACATATAAGGTTTTTTTTTTTTTTTTTTTTTTTTTTTCGGAACCGGGGATTGAACTCAGATCCTTGCGTTTGCCAGTTAAGTGCTTATCCTACTGAGCCATCTCCCTGGCCTTGTTTGTTTTTTGAAAAGAGTCTTGCTATGTATGTAGCCCAGGCTGGCCCCAAACATGTGGCAATCTTGCTGCCTCAGCTTCCCACCATGCCTGGTTCCATACAAGATAATGTCATCGTCATGTGCAGACAATTGCACCTTTTCCTTTTTAATTTGGACATCTTTTTTTCCTTGCCTAATTTTTCTGGCTAAATGTCCAGCAGAATGCTGAACAGAAGTGGCAAAAGCAGGGCTGGAATACAGCTTGGTGGCATAAACACCTGCCTGCCTGGCAAACCCAAGGCCTGAGTTTGATCCCTGGTACAAAAAAAAAAAAAAAAAAGTGGCAAAAGTGCACCTTGGCTTGTTCCTGATCTTAGAAGAAACTGCTTTCTGTTTTAGGTGAGACTGAACCAAGATCTTGGATGTAAGGAGTATATAACCACCTCGTAGCCAGGAGGTCTCAAATGCTAAGACCCTTTAAGAGGGTCAGTGAGGTCAAGCTTACAATAATTAAGATGTCATTTGCCTCCTTTCTCATTGCTTTTCCTTTTTTTTTTTTTTTAAGTATAGAGAGGAGAAAACATTCACGATCCAGTTTCATATTTAACATTACAACTAATCCTTAACAAATTAAAATTTCAATGAATCGTAGAATAGCTACAGGGGCCGGGGAGATGGCTCAGTGGAATACGCGCTTGCCTGGCAAACGCAAGGCCCTGAGTTCAATCCCCAGCTCTGCAAAAAAAAAAAAAAAAAAAAAAAAAAAAACAGCTACACTTACTTGAAAAGGCTATTGAAATACATTTGTTTCCTTTTTTCAACTATCATCTATGCAATGCTATATATTTTTGCTGAGGTAACATATTGCTACAGATTGATAGATGTGTATACAATAATCTATCTACTTCTACTAATTTACAGATGAAAACATTTTGAAAATGTACAGCAGGGGCCAGGGAGATAGCTCAGTAGAATAAGCGCTTGCTTGGCAAGTGCGGGGTCATGAGTTCAATCCCTGGTACTGAAAAAAAGAAAAAGAAAAAGAAAATGTACATCAATACCAATGAGGAATGGTGGCACACCCCTGTAATTCTAAGCACTCTGGGAGGGTGAGGCAGGAGGATCACAAGTCTCATAAGCCCAGCCTTGGAAACTTAGGTAAACACTACAAAATAAAAAGTTTAAGGTGATTAAAAACCTACCAGGGCTGGCCAAATTGCTCAGAGGATTCAAGCAGGTGCAGGAGCCAGGGGTTCAATCCCTGGGCCTGCCATGCCGGCCCTGCCCCCAGGGCACGCTGAGACAGCAATTGAGACTAGGCATGGTGGCACGCACCTGTAATCCCAGCACTTGGGAGGTTGTAAACAGGAGAATCACTATGATTCCAATCTAGTAGTGAGACCCTGAACACCTTATAGACCCTTCCCTAAAATGCAGAAAACAAAACAAAACAAAAAAACCCAAAACAACAACACAACACAACACAACAAAACCTACCAACAGAGCTTGGGATATAGCTCAGCTATATCCCAAGTGCCTTCCTGGAAAGCTCAAGGTCCTGAAATTGATTCTTAGTACCAAAACCAACCAAAATCAAACAAAAATAATACCAACAAAGAAAAGCCCAGGCTCTGACAGATTCACTGATGAATTCTACAAGAAATTTAGAGACAATTTCACACCACCACTTCTCAAACACTTTAATGAAATTGAAAGAGAAGCAACACTTTCAAATTCACTCCTGGAATCACACATTACCCTCATACTAAAAGCAGAAAAGGATCCAACCAAAAAAACAAACAGCCCCCACCCACAAATAAACAATAACAATAACAACCACCACCACCACCTATAGGCCAATCTCCCTAATGAACATAGATGAAAAAATACTCATTAAGAGCCTGGCAAACAGAATGCAGCAAATCATCAAGCTCATACACTATGACCAGGTGGGATGCATCCCAGGGCTGAAGAGATGGGGTTCAACATACACAAATCGTAAATGTAATATGCCATATCAACAGAGCCAAGGACAAAAATTACATTATCACTTCAATAAATGCAGAAAAGTGTGTGAAAAAATTCCAACACCTGATAAAAACACTACAGAATACTGGAAGAGATGATCTTCATCTGAATCTGATAAAAGCCATTTATGACAAAACAACAGCCAACATCATATTAAGTAGACAAAACCTGAAAGCTTTCACTGTAAAACCAGGACAAGACAAGGATGTCCACCGTCACCATTCTTATTCAATGTAGTTCCAGAAATATTAACCAGTGCAATTTTACAAGAGAAAGAAGTAAAAAGAATAATAATAGGAAAGGAAGAATTATCATTTGCAAATGACATAGAAAACCCCAAAATGCTACCAAAGACTTCTACATTTAATAAGCAATTTCAGTAGTGTAGCTGGACACCCAAGTCAACACTCAAAAAACAATAGCCTTCCTGTATACAAATAACAAACTCAATAAGAAAGAAATTAGGGAAACAACACCTTTCACAATAGCATCCAAGCTGGGTGTGGTCGAGTATGCCTGTAATACCAGCAATGGAGAGGCTGAGGCAGGAAAATCATTGCAAGTTCAAGTCCAGCCTGGGTTACAAAGTGAGCTGAAGGGCC
>NW_004524604.1:19038447-19044820 GCF_000260255.1 Octodon degus | reverse complement strand
GGGGTTTGATCCCTGGTACTACATGCTACGCTGGCCCCACCTCTGGGGCACACTGACCCAGCAACTGAGAGAAGCACTGTGGTGCATGCCTGTAATCCCAGCACTGGGGAGGCTGAAAACAGTAAGATCACTAAGAGTCTGAGCTGTGTAGTGAGACCCTGTACCAAAAACATTAAAAAAAAAAAATCTATCTATCTATCTATCTATCTATCTATCTATCTATCTATTTTGCTTATAGGAAGAACCAATGTAGTGAAAATGGCCATACCCCCAAAATATATAGATTTAATGCAATCTCAATCAAAATTCCAAATTCATATCTCACAGAATTAGAGAAAATAATCCTGGCTGGCTGTCTGCGCAGACTCCTACAGTCTTCAATGTGGAACCATGAGAAACTTGGAGAAGAAGTATGAACAAGGTTCTGCCACCAACTACATCACCCAAAACAAAGCCTGGAAGAAGCTGCAGCTGAGCCTGGCAGACTTTAGGAGGTTGTGCATCCTGAAGGTCATTTATCCCCATGAGCCCAAACATAAGAAGAAAGTGAACAAGGGTTCTACAGCGGCCTGAACCTTTTATCTCATTAAAGACATCAAATTTCCCTCCATGAACCCATTGTCAACAAACTCTGGGAATACAAGGTGTTTGTTTGGAGGCTCTGGAAGGCCTATGGGAAAAGTGAGTGGAATACTGTGGAACATCTGAAGGACAATAAGCCCAGCTACAAACTTGACCACATCATCAAGGAGTGGTACCCTACATTCATCAATGCTCTGCGGGACCTGGAAGATGCCTTGTTCATGTGCTTCCTCTTTTCCATCTTCCCAAGGACAGGCAAGTGCCATGTGCACACCATCTAGCTGTGCCAGCGGCTCCCGTGGAGTTTCTGCACTACATCATTGCCACCCATGCAATGCGAGTCTTCCTGTCCATCAAAGGCATTTACTACCAGGCTGAGGGGCTGGGGCAGCCCACTGTGTGGATCACACCCTATGCCTTCCCCCATGGTCACCCGACAGATGTGGACTACAGGGTTGTGGCCACTTTCACTGAGTTCTACACCACCCTGCTGGGCTTTGTCAGCTTCTGCCTCTACCAGTTTCTCAAACTTTACCACCCGCCAAAGCTCAAGGGTCAGGCCTGAGCAGAGGGGAAGGCGAAGGAGGATGCCTACACATTGGATTCCGAGAGCTCCATGGAGAAACTGGTGGCCCTCAGTGCTAGCCTGGCCCATGTAGTGGTGCCTGCGGTGGAGGAGGAGGCTCAGGCTGACGAGTTTCCTGCTGATGGAGATGGCATTAGAGGAACAGAACTACAGGATGGAGCTGGAGGCTCAAGAAAGGCACAAGAAGCTCTTTGAAGGCCCAAAGTTCTTCCTGAACCTCAAGGTGCCCCGTGAGGCTCTGGCCTTAGTCATCAGAAGTTTTGGGGGGATGTGTCCTGGGACAAATCTTTGTGCATTGGGGCCACCCGTGATGTCACAGATGCTGGCCTCACCCACCAGATTGTCGACTGGCCTGGACAGCAGACCCCGTTATCGGCAGGTACTACGTGCAGCCCCAGTGGGTGTTTGACTGTGTCAATGCCCGGCTTTCTCCCTGTGGCAGAGTACGTCCCTGGAGTGCAGCTGCCCCCACACCTTTTGCCCTTCATGTCTGTGAAGGAAGGAGATTACATTCCACCTGAGAAGCTGAAGCTGCTGGCTCTGCAGTGAGAAGAGGACCCAGGAAACTTGAAAGAATCAGAAGAGGAGGAGGAGGAGGAAGAAGACAACAAAGGTGATGGCTAGGAGGAAGAAGAAGATGGAGAGGTTGATTCAAAGGAGGAGGAGGAGAAGGAGGAGGAGGACTGCCTCATAGCCCTGGAAGAGCAGAGGATAGAGGAGAAGAAACCCAGGGTAATGGCAGGCACCGTGAAGATGGAAGAAAAGCGGCAGCTAGCCCAGAGGGAGGAGAGTGAGGCCAAGCGCCTGGTAAGCATGATGAGGAAGAAGTGGGAGAGGTACCTTTACCAAAAGATCATGTTCGGCAAGAGGCACAAATCTGAGAGGCCAACAAACTGGCACAGAAGTGGAAAGCTCATGATGAGGCTCTGAGGTCTGAGAAGGCCAAGAAGGCAAGGCCTGTGTGAGTGCTCATGGCTCTCCAGGAGCTGGACATGGCAGAGACAGGTCAGCAGACCTATGCTGGTGGCAGGCCCACCACTTCTGCTCTTATCCCTCTTCTCCCCGGCCAGCCCTGGACCCTCATGCCCTCTGTTTGGGTGCATGGGCTGTCCAGGTTCCTGTGGATGGAGCTCCCTGCTGGTGGCTGAGCAGAGAAGAGGCCTCCTTGCATTCTCAAGTCATTGACCTGGGGAGCAGGCATCTGACAGACCCCGTCTTTCCTGCCTGCATTCATGCTGGCTTTCCATAGCCCCCACCTACAACTGGACCTGTGATTGTCAGGGTGGTGTTTTTTATTTTTTGGCAGAACCAGGGATTGAACTCAGGCCCCTGTGCTTGCCAGGAAAGCACTTATCCCACTAAGCCATCTCCCCAGCCCCATCAGGGTGCTGTGATGGAGTGAGAGTAGAGATGATTTTGTTATTAAATGGCTAGATTCTATGTTGAAAAAAAAAATCCTAAAATTCATCTGGAACCAGAAGAGATTTAGAATAGCAAAGGCAATTCTGGGCAATGAAGGGAAAGCATGGGAGCATCACAATCCTTGACTTGAAATTATACAGAACTACTGTGTAATGGTAGCTACTGTGAACATCGTATTGGAAAAAAAAAAATTAGAGCTGAAGATCAGTGGAACATGTAGAAACAAACTCCAGACATACTAGCCACATTATCTCAGAAAAAGGTGATAAATGGGGCTGGAGAGATGGCTCAGTGGTCTAAAGCACCTACTTGGAACAAACTAAGCTTAGCAAAGCACAGGGACCACGGTTCGATCCCCCAGCACCACATGCCAGCCAGCCGCGCCCCCTGGTGGGCTGAGTTGGCCACACACACACACACACACACACACACACACAAAATAAATAAATGTAAAAAAAAAATTTTAATAAGAAAAAGGTGATAAACACTTCAATTATTATTATTATTTTTTAAACAGGGAATCAAATTCAGGACCAAATGTTTACCAGGAAGGTGTCGTGCTGCTGAACTATAACCTCAACCTAATGCTTTCACTAGAAGAAAGATAGCCTCTTTAGTAAATGGTGTTGGAAAAGCTGGCTTTCCACATGCCTAAGATTAAAATTATGCCCATATCTCTCACCATGCACTAAACTAAAATTGAAATGGATCAAAGATCCAAATATTAAAACAGAAACACTAAATCTGTTAGAAGATAGAATATGTAGAACTGTTAAAGAACTGGTGTAGGCACAGACTTTATGAAGAAAACCCTATCACATAGGAACTATCACAAAGAACAACTGGGATCTCTTTCTTTTTTCTGGGTACCAGGAATCGAACTCAGGACCTCATGCTTGCAGGCAGGTGCTGTGCCACTGAGCTAAATCCCTAGCATTAGGACCTCATTTTATTAAAAATCTTTTGTACAGCAAGAGAAACTATAAACAGTGTGAAAAAACAACCTACAGTGTAGGGAAAAATTTTCACCAGCTGTTCCACAGACAAAAGACTACTATCTAAAATATATAAAGAACAGTAACAACAAAACCCAGATCTGCCAAATTTAAAGACCCAATCCAAAAATGGGCACCGGAGAGGAATAGATACTTGTCAGAAGCAGTGGTGTAGGCAGCAAATAAATACATGAAGATGTTCAACATCGCTGGTCATGAGAAATGAAAGTTAAAACAATGCTGAGATTCCATCTCATCCCTGAAAGAATGGATTATCATCAAGAAGTCAAACAATAACAAATGCTCATAGGGTTGTGGGTTTAAGAAAACCTTCTCCACTGTTAGTGCGAGTGCAGACTTGATGGAGATCACTATGAAGCAGCTCTGAGCAGGATTTACAATTAACCAATTGGCTTTCTATGTGTACTTGTGATTCTGTTGAAGCCTAGGCCCCTTGTCTGGAGATGGGCAGTGGACTCACAGTAAGTGAACTTCTAGGATCACTGGTCCCGGGTGAGACCTGTAGTGGCTGCGATGCCTCAAAGGACAAGGCATGGCCATAGCTGAGGACACCTGGCTCCAATACCAATTAGCTAAAGACTGTAGCTGCAGGCATCTCCCTCCTGAAGGTCTTCCTGGAGATAATATAGTTCTTCTGAGTTAATGTAATCTATTATTTGGAGAAGTCCTGAAACTGATTCCCAAAGTCCTGCTCAGATTCCCCACTTTCTTCAGTATCCAACTCCCTTGTTTGAAATCCAAAATAATTATGGGCCGTTGAGAGAAGTTCATTGTCTCAGCCCCCAGAGAATTTCAAATTCTGCTAGAGGGTTTTGATCCTCCTGGAGCCCTAAAATTATACCACTTGTCTCTTTCACTTAAGCTTTTGCAATTTACTTATTTGGGAAGTTGTAGAACTGATCAGTCTGTGATACAGACGGGTGCAATCACTGGAGAAATCAGTGTGGAGGTTCCTCAAAATCTAGGATTAGAGGTTCTGTTCAGCCCTGCTATTTCTTTTATTATCTTCCCAAAAGAATTAAAAGCATCATAGCGCAGCGATATATGCACACCCATGTTTATAGTCACACAGTTTGTAATAGCCAAATCTTAAAAAAAAAAAAAATTGTTTTTTTAATGTGGTTAGTACAGGTTCTACAGGGTCTCACTACACAGTTCAGACTCTAGTGATCCCCCTGTTTTCAGCCTCTCTAGCACTGGGATTACAGGCGCACACCACCATGCCCAGTCTCAGTCACCATCTCAGCACGGGGCTGGCACAGCAGACTGAGGATTGAACCCTGGTCCCTGCATCTGCCTAAGCAGGTGTTTCAATGTGCCTAAGAAGGCACTTCAATCTGCTGAGCTAACTGGCTGTCCTGTGTAATAGCCTTATCTTGGAAACTGCCCAAATGCTTGCCAACTGATGAATGAATATGTCTTTTTTTATATAGTGAAGTACTGCTCTGTCATAAAAAGGATAAGCCCAACTTACTAGTTTTAATTTCTATATGATAAACATAGATGTAACACAAGAAAACAAAACTTCTTTGGGTTCCTCCCAAATAAATGAGGGCATTTGAGAACAAAAAGTTTCAAAAAGGCTAGGCATGGTGGCATATATCTGTAATCCCAGCACTCAGGAGGCTGATGCAGGAGAATCACTGCAAGTTTGAAGCCAGTCTAGGCTACAAAGTGAGTCCAAGGCCAGCCTGAACTGCATATTGAGACTCTGCCTCAAAAAAACAAAAACAAAAAACAAAAACAAAAAACCAGTTTAGATAGGTCATTGTTATACTCTGTCACTAGCTCTGTCAATCTGAAGAATCTTGCTGGGATGCATGCTGCCCTGGTTTTTCTCGTTTAGCCTTTTTGAGGGCTCTAGTTATATACAAATTTACCAGCCTGAGTGAGAAACAGAGATCTATACTGTTTATAAAAACTTGAAAGCCCCATTGTATTTTCCTAGTCACGGATTATCAATCAGTTTATTTAAGCTCAGTATTGAAGAATGTATATAAATGGAGTAGAAACATACTATACCTGAGCTGTTCTCAGAAAGGAGAAATCTGGCTGTGGCATTCCAACAAGGGCGCAAACTCGAGCAAGTTCAGTCACTGGTGTGGACACAGGATGGATCTGGCCGGGCACGGGCCAGCACACACTGTCCATAGGTGGCATACTGTGGAACTCACTGGCACTGTGAGGCTTGCTCAGATAAGGTGCTTCAAAAGGACAAACAGATATAGCTATGTCAGTAAAATGATATCTCCAACTAAGCAACTATTGCAAGGTTTTACAGTAGACTAAGCAGAAAAACTGCTAAAAGTTTAGTGAAAAAAATTATGGATCTCCCATGAAACAAAATAGACTAATTAGCTTTGCTTATAATTGCTGAGCCTTTGATAAAATATGAGGTATTTAAAATAATAAATTATTAAGGTGATTTAAAAATAAGTACTTGATTCCCAAAAATTAAAATCTTGTGCAATATTACATGATACTGTTATAATAGGCAAAACTTTAACAAGTACATGGTTTTAGCTGGGTGTGGTGGTGCATGCCTGTAATAATCCCAACACTTGGGAGGGTGAGGCAGGAGGATCCTTGTGAGTTTGAGACCAGCCTAGGATACAAAATGGGCTCAAGGCCAGCTGGAACAGCAGAGTGAGACCCTGTCTCAAAAAGACAAATGGGGGGCTGGGGAGATGGCTCAGTGGGATAAGCGCTTGCCTGGAAAGTGCAGGGGCCTGAGTTCAATACCCGGTTCTGAAAAAAAAAAAAAAAA
>NW_004524604.1:19032859-19038347 GCF_000260255.1 Octodon degus | reverse complement strand
AAAAAAAAAAAAAAAAAAAAAAAAAAAAAAAAAAATCACATGATAAAAAGAACCAAGTGAGCCATTTTTTTTGAAATGATATGTATTATTAGCAATTGTACTCAATTTACTTACCAAATTTCTTGCTTTGTTTAGACTGTGAGGACAGTCCGTATTCCTCTCTTCTATTTGAAGAAACAGTAGCTTCATTTCCATACTGTTTCATTTCATTCTTATGGTCCACAGTGTCAGAACCATCAATTTTTAGAATTTCTTTAAGCATCCGTGTTCCCTTCTTTTTTGAAAATCATTCATATGGAGATGATGCAGTTGGGGAGAGGCAAAGAGAATAAATATTAGATTTATATAGCTTGTCTTTTTATTATGATTATGATTATGATTATGATTATTTGTGGTTTTCTGGGGTCTGAAAGCAGGGATCTGGGCATGGTGGGCAAATGCCCCACCACTGAACTATATCCTTAGCACTTGATCTTACTTTTTAAAATTATATAAGATGTTAAGTATATTTGTATAGAGGATAAGGCAAATCAATAATCAACAGCTGAAATAGTCCACATTAATGGGTGAAGAAACAGAAGTATTTATCTTCTGATTAACTTCTGGGTTACTTAGAAGCAATGTCTGAGAAGTAGAGAATCATGGTCTAAGACAGTGATGGTGAACCTTTTAAAGACCAAGTGCCCAAATTGCAACCCAAAACCCATTTATTTATTGCAAAGTGCCAACACTGCAATTAAACCTGATTATTTGATGCTCAGCTGCTGAGGTGACGCTGGGGTGACCTGAGTCACATGCCAATGGAGAGGGCTCTGCTGTGGCACTCACGACACAGGTTTGCCACCCATGGTCTAAGAGGGGACAAACAAGAAAACTGGCTACAATGCCCCGGGTTTTCTTCATAGAAAGACAATAATAATGCAATACACCAGCCTCCATGAGGGAAAGCTGAATAGCTGCGTGGGGCATGTACACAGAGTCAACAGTGAAGAAGCACCACAGTGCAGAAGTTCTTAAACTATACGAACCATAGCGAATGACTGTGGTGACAAATGCTCTTCATTTGGAGGCTCTCCATGACGAGATGGTGGCAATTCCTTTTCTTTAGAGATACTCAAGCATGCTAAAAAGTTCTCAATTCCAGCATTAGGCTAAAATGTAAATAATTGTGCATGAAAATGAAAGTACAAAGATACAGGAAAAAGTTAAGAGTTTTATGCTCAAAACTGGTAATCAATTTTCACTAAGTGGGGCTGGAGAGATGGCTCAGTGGTCTAAAGCATCTACTTAGAACAAGCTTGGCAAAGCACAGGGACCGCAGTTCAATCCCCCAGCACCACTTGCCAGCCAGCCCCGCCCCCTGGTGGGCTGAGCTGGCCACACACACACACACACACACACACACACACACACACACAAAATAAATGTAAAATAAATAAATAAAATAAATTTAAAAAAAAAAATTTTTTTTTCACTAAGTGACCTTCCCAGGTGTTAAAGTTTGCAAAGAGAATGTAAAGGATCTTTTACCTTATCATTAGCTTTTGGATAACCAGGCACAGCCTTCTGGACTTCAGAGACATCTGAATTTTCATTTCTCTTCAATAACTTAATGCTATAATTGGCAGGCCCTCCTAAAGCCTATAAAAAAGTGAATGAGCTTTCTGTGTAAATAAATTCATAGTTACTACTTAACAGCATTCTAAAGAAGTTGGTGGAAAATGACTGATGTGCTGCTTTTTCTTTGCCATCATATAAATTTGGATGGTGAAAAAATGAAGTCTATCTTCATTGACCTTTAAATGAGATTTAGCATATAATTCAATTGTGATTGTAGGCAATAAAGCACTGACATGGACTCCTTGTTTGTGCCATCCTCCAATTCCTATGCTGAAACTCTAGATCCCAAAGGAGTTTAGGAGACAGGGCTCTTAGGAGGTATTTTTTTAAAAAAATTTATTTATTTATTTTTCAATTTTATGTATTTGGTACAGGGTCTCAATTTGCGGCTCGGACTCGTAGTGATCCTCTTAGGAGGTAATTTTGATTAGGCGAGGTCATGAGGGTGAGGCCCTAGGATAGGATTAGGGTCCTTGTAAGAAGAAAAACAGGGTTTTTTCTATATACTAGGTTAGAATTTAAGAATAGTCATCTGCAAGCCAAGATTAGAGGTCTCATCAGACTTTAAGTGTATTTTAAGAGAGGTGTTTTTTTTTCCCCCCAAGACATGTATTTTAGAATTAAAAATATCACTTTCAGTGCCTTCACCTTGGACTTGACAGCCTCCGGAACTGTGAGGAAGTCAGGCATGGCAGCAGACGCCTGCAAGCCCAGCATTTAGGAGACTAAGGCAGAAGATCATGGGAGGTGGAGATCGCTCTGCGCTATATAAGGAGTCCAAGGCCAACCTAAAGAATGCACTGAATGTCTGTCTCAAAAATACAAAACAGCCACACAATAAACAACCTCCCCAAACGACAACAATAAGAAACAAGAAAAAAACCCTGTAAAACCAGACTCCCCCAGAATTATAAGGAAATAAACACTGGCCATTTGCCACTCAGTCTGTTACTTTGTTACAGCAGCCCAAAGTGAAAGTGACAACAGCAGTGATCTCTCTGCATTTGCTTGTCGCTCTCTTATTTTTGTTGGTACTGGCGATCGAAGTCAGAATCTTGCACTTGCCGGGCAGGTGTTGATGCCACTGAGCTCTCTCCCCAGCCCCAATCTCACTGTATTTCAATGTAAGTGGTTTTCTTTCAAGTATGATGTATTTTATTTTAGCATTTAAAACACTATCTGGAGAACAATAGCTTCACTAGAAGTCCAAATGCTTCACTAAATATGTTATTGCACAAAAATTGTCATTAATCCATTGTGTAGAAGAAAGAAAATTACAGTATAAGACTTTAAAAGGAAAGGACATTGATGGGGCCGGGGAGTGGAATAAGGCTTCCTGGCAAGCGCAAGGGCCTGAATTCAATCCCTGGTTCCGCCAAAAAAAAAAAAAAAAAAAAAAAAAAAAAAAAAAAAAAAGAAAAAAAGAAAAGACATTGAAAGTCATGTAATTATGGGGGAAAAAAAAGAAAGTCACGTAATTAAATTCTTTATTGGTATTTATATACTAATGGATTCCATTAAGGGGTTCCATTTATCTGTTCATGTGAAATATTCTAAGACTTTAAAAAAATGTTTAAAAAATGTTTTGCAGAATTGGGGATTGGACCCAGGCTCTTACACGTAGTGAACTATAGCCCTAGCACAAGAAATCACTTAAAAATATGTATCATATGCTGGGCATGTGGCACATGCTTTTATTCCCATCAGTTGGGAGGCTGAGGCAGAAGAGTTCTGAGTTCGAGGCCAGCCTGCGTTCCATACCAAGACATAGTCTCAAAGACAGAAATACCACCCCCACCACCCCCACCATCACCAAAAAGCAAAAAACTGCAACCCCTGAAATATGGTGTTACACATTTATTATCCCAGCATGGGGGTGGGGCTGAGGCAGGAGGACTCAAGCTAAAGCCAGCTTAGCAATTTAGTAAGCACCTCCCTAAAAATAAAAATTTAAGAAGAGTGAAGGTCCTGAGTTTATTTACCAGTATAAGGAAAAGTGTTTATTTATTTATTTATTTATTTATTTATTTTACATTTATTTAGTGTGTGTGGCCAGCTCAGCCCACCAGGGGGCGGGCTGGCTGGCATGTGGTGCTGGGGGATCGAACCGCGGTCCCTGTGCTTTGCCGAGCTTGTTCTAAGTAGGTGCTTTAGACCACTGAGCCATCTCTCCAGCCCCAGGAAAAGTGTTATAATAGGGAGGGCCAGGCAGATAGCTCAGCAGGCTAAAGTGCCTGCTTAGGCAAGCGCAGGGACCAGGTTCAATCCCAGTGTGCTGTGCTGGCCTTGCCCCTGGGGCATGCTGAGCCACAGATAGACTGGGCATGGTGGCATGCTTCTGTAACCCCAGTGCTTGGGAGGCTGAAAACAGGCGAATCACTACAAGTCCGTTCTACATAGTGAGACCCTGTAGACCCTGTGCTAAATACATAATACAATAGGGATCTAGAAAAGTACACTTATAAATTTACATGCTCAATTTTTTGACTATGAAAGTACACTCCTTACCAGAAATGTAAATGAAACCAGGTTCTCCCAAATCAATCTAATTCCACAGAATGTATACAGTAGTGTGAATCTATGGCACGCATGTTGGTTTATGTTGAATCACTGGAAACTCTAATAAAAGGTTAGCCATCATTGACACATAGTCTGTTAAATATGCTCCATTGTTCTTTATTATGTCGATACTTACTATCATTGTAAAAGGAAATATATATTCCCACATATTTTATACACATGTATGAATCTATATATTCAGAGTTACTACAAGTGGTTTATACTTTTATCTCCACTTTAAAGATGAAATTGAGGCCGTGAGATGTGAAGAACTGCGTAAGCCTATGGAGCTATTAAATAGCAAAATTGGGATTTCAGGTCCCCCAGTTCCAAATCCTGGACTCTAGCTTGAGTAGTTCCATTCAATGACTACCAGCTTGTACACCATGAACCTTTTTGCCACACACCTTATTGATTTGTTTGCAAAATTTGTAAAATTCAGTCAGACAGCATAGCCACCAACTAAATAAAAATTTGACAACTTGAAGTTTGACTTTAAGTAAGCTTACCTGCTTACTAGATATTTTTTGTGACTGATACTCAGCTTTAGGACTCTTACTTTCTTCTTTACCTAAAGACAAGACAACAGAAATTGTGATGAATGAAAGTGTTTACTGTACAACAATTAGATTTATCAAATATCTGCCATAGCAAGGTACTGTGTGAAAACCTGAGAGAATTCCAAGAAGACATAACTTCTGGTCATAAGGAATTTATAAGCTAGGTGAGGGGCAAAAGAGATATTTGTAGTCACTTATAAAGGAAAAGAAAAGAGGTATCTGAATTGAGCCTGAAAGGATGGGAGGGCAGAATAGGAGGCTAAATATTCCAAACAAAAGGAACAGTGGGAAAAAAAGAACTAAGACAGAAAGCCAGGACTGCATTTATGGAACTCTAAATAGACTATGTTTGTTGGCACTTATGGGATATAAGGGCACCTAAAAGAACTAATGAAGCAGGTTAGAGCTACACTCTGAAGGATATGAAGAGTATGGACCTAGCAAGAGCAGGTCAGAGGCAAGCAATTATAAAAAGGTTCTGAGCCAGTAGTTATGTGACTAGAATTGTGTTTTAGTAGATCATTTTCTTTTTGTTGTTGTTGTTGTGGTTTGGAAATTGAATTCAAGACCTTGCTTTTGCCACAGCAACATTAAAATATGGCAGTAGCAAGGCTGGGCGTGGTAGCACATGCCTGTAATCCCAATACTGAGGAGGTTGAAGTAGGAGGACTGCTGTGAGTTCCAGACTAGTCCCTGCTACATGGTACAACTCTGTCTCTGTCTCTGTCTCTGTCTCTGTCTCTGTCTCT
>NW_004524604.1:19031499-19032172 GCF_000260255.1 Octodon degus | reverse complement strand
GCACACGCACACAAACCCTCAAAAGCAGCATGAAGAACATGCTTTGTAATAGTAAGGCTCAAAGTGGCTCTGACTCTCTGGGCCCCCAACCTTCTGCCAGAAGAGGCACTATTCTCAGCAGGGAACTGGGCTCAGCACCGAGGTTTCATCTGCATGTGCAGGATGTCCTAAAAGAGGTAAGACAGGCAAGCAACTTTGTGGGTCGGGGCATCTGCAGACACCTGATGATTTACACTGTACACTTTGAGGACTTCGCCGCTGAGATGCAGGACTGCCAGAACACTCTGACCGTAAGTGTTTATTAAAATCTTTCTGGGCCAGGGAGATGGCTCAGTAGAATAAGCGCTTGCCTGGCAAGCGCAAGGGCCTGAGTTCAATCCCCGGTTCCACCAAAAAACAAAAACCAAAAAACTTCCCGCCTAATGTCCCATGCTTTATTTTAATCTTATAAAAGAGGCCCACTTTTATTTGTTCCCTGCAGACAGTCTTTTTGTAGCTGTCTGCTTAGACATAGGCACAATACATTCCATACCATGGTACCATGGTGCCTTTATATAAGTCTGGTAGCTTTGGCTGGTGTTCCTTACAGTAATCATTGTATAATAATATTTTATTATATGGAATATGCTGAAGTATATGGAGATAGCATAACTTTTTTTTTTTTTTTTTTTTT
>NW_004524604.1:19026297-19030453 GCF_000260255.1 Octodon degus | reverse complement strand
AACCGCGGTCCCTGTGCTTTGCCAAGCTTGTTCCAAGTAGGTGCTTTAGACCACTGAGCCATCTCTCCAGCCCGCCAAAATTTTTTTTAAAAAAGAGAAAGTTTTCAAATTAATAACCTAATCTACATTACTGAATTAGAAGTGTACACTAAATCCAAGGCAAAAAGGAATGGAAGGAAAGTAAAGATTACAGTGGAAATGAATGAAATGGTAACAAAACAACTGAGAAAATTAGTGAAACTAGATTATTTTAGGTGAAATTTTGCTGTGTTGCCCAGGTTGGCCTCAAATGCCCGGGCTCAAGTGACCTGCCTCTCAGTCTCCCAAGCAGCTATGCCTACAAGTGCACGCCACTGTATCTGGCTAGAGATTGGTCTTATAAAAGGAACAAAACTGACAAAGTTTTAGCTAGACTAACAACAGAACTAACTAGTGACACAGAAGTTGTAAATAATTAGAACTAGAAGTGAATACGGGGATATTACTGTCAACCTTAGAGAAAAAAGGATGGGGAAAAATAGACATTATATGCCAATAACATAAGATAACTGAGATGAAATGGAGAAATCTGTGTAAAGACACAAATTATTTAAACTGACTCATATGGAAACTGACAATCTGGATAGAACCATAACAAGCAGAAGACACTGAGTTACTAAATATAAAAACTTCCCGTGAAGAGGCTGGGTAGGATGCACGTGTGGGAGAGGGTAGATAATGGAGGCTGGGTTTGATCAGTGCATAGTGTAAGCATGTGTAGAAATACAATGAACCCCATTAATATGTACAATTAATACATATTGATTTAAAAAGCAAAAACAAAACAACAAAAACTTCCCTTCTCTTTAGAAGTTACATCTAGGTTCACAAGGATTCACTGGTGAATTCTATCAAACAGTGATAGAGAAAGTAATATCACTTCTTCCCAAACTCTTTCAAAACTATTCGTGACTTTGTATTAGAAAGGGATCATGCTCCCAAATCAAAATTGTCCCAAGAAAATTACAAGTAGTCCTTATTAACACAGATAAAAAAATCTTCAAAATGCACAAGCAAATCTAATGCTTCAGCATATAGAAAGAATCATAAACTATCACTTAATAAGATTTATTTTAATAATGCAAAGTTGAGTCAACATATGAATATAATCAAAGGAACAAATCATACAAAATGATCATCTCAATAGATAGAGAAATAACATTTGAGAGGCTGTAGCTGTAACGCAGTGGTAAAGTGCTAAATTTGTGAGGTCCTACTTCAACCCCCAAAACAAAAATGATAAAATGTAACATTCCTCTCAGATAAAAATAAACAAACTATACATAGATAAGAACTTCCTAACCTAATAAAGGGCATCTATGCAATAGCTGTACTAACATGGTGAAAGACTGAAAATTTATCTTTATGGTCAAGAAAAGCCAAGGATACTTGGTCTTAGCACCCAGCACTGGACTACATAGTCAGTTCAAGGGTTTAAGGCCAGCCTGAACTACCTAGCAAGATTCTCTCTCAGCAAACAAACAAATGAACAAATAAATCAGTAAGGAAGCAAATTAAGTAAGACCTAAGTGGCCAAGCATGGTGGCACATGTCTAAAATGCTAGAGTACTTTAGAGGCTGAGGCAGGAGGATCCCCATTAATTCAAGACCAACCAGGGCTACATAGAGAGTTTAAGGCAAGCTAAACAATCAAACCAAACCAAACTGAACCTAGGAAAATGAAAAGGAAACTTTCTTCTCAGAAAGATGTAATACTGTTAAGATGATAATACTACCCAAGATGAACTACAGATTTTATGTAAATCCCTACAAAAAGTCCAGCTGCAGTTTTTTTCTTTCAGAAACAGACAAAACAATCCTAAAATTCATATGGAAATGCAAGGAGCTCAAAAACAGAAGGTTTTTTTTTTTTTTTTTTTTTTTCAGGCTGCCTTAAGGGCAGGTCTGGTATAGCTTCTGGAGCTAGAAATTGAACCGTGGTCCTATTGGCCTGCCTACATTTACTCCAGTGGTGCTTTAAACAACTAACCTATTTGGCAAAGCCCCTTCAAAAACAGAAGAAACAACCTTGAAAAAGAAAAAAAAAATTGGAAGATTCAAGATTTCAAAGTTTATGACAAACTTATAGTGATCAAATAGTATGTTGTATATTTACAAAGGCATGGAGCTCAATGAAATTGAAAAACATCTTTTACAAGGATTCCAAGATAATTCAGAAGGATTTTTTTTTTTGGAGGGGGGGGGCCTGGCTCAGAATGCCTTCAGGGCATGTTTGGCTGGCTGGAATTGTAGGGATCGAACCAGAGCAACCTGAGGCTGACTGCTTTGTTGAAGCAGCCACTTAAACAACTGAGCTAAGGGGCAGGCCCCATCCAAGAGAATTCAGTGGAGAAAAAATAGTCATTTTAACAAATGATACCATGACAACCTGATATCCAAATGTGAAAGGATAAACACTCCTACCTAATGCCATATATAAACATTTACTCAAGTAGGAAAAAAACCCACTGTAAGGAATAAATTATAAGTATTAGAAGAAAACAGAAATGTAACTATTCATAACTTTGTATTAGGCAACATTCTTTTAGATATGACATCTAATGCACAAGCAACCACAGAAAAAGTTGAAAAAAGACATACATTGGCTTCATAAAAATTAAAAACTTTTGTGCTTATGAATACTGTTATTTTATTAAAAATATATAATGGGAGAAAGTATTTGCAAATCATAAGTGTACAGCATCTAGAATATATAAAGAACTCTCACAAATTAAGAATAAAAAGACAACCAGTACAATAAAAAAATGACCCAACAATTTGAATCATTTCTGAGCTGGGCGTGGTGGTGCTTGCCTGTAATCCCGGCACTTGGGAGACTGAGGCAGGAGGATCTTTAACAGTTGGAGGGCAGCCTCAGCTGCAAAGTGAGCTCAAGCCCAGTGTGAGCTGCATGGCAAGACCCTGTCTTCAAAAGACACACACACACACACACACACACACACACGCACACGCACACACACACACATACAGAATGAAAGAATACATTTCTCTAAAGATAAACAGAGGCCAAGGAACACAAGAAAATTGGTTCAACATTCTCTGTCATTAATGAGTTGCAGATGAAAGTCAGAGGAGATGCTATTTAGCACCAATGAGGATAAGCATCATCAAACAATGGACAACATCAAGTGCTGCAGAGGGTGTGGTGAAATCGGCTGGGCTCTCCTTACATTCCTCACGTAGTGCTAGCAGAGTGCAGTGGGTCTGGGACACTGCTTGGTAATTTCATAAAAAGTTGAACATAGGAGATACTATATGATTCACAACTATACTCATAAATATATATTCAAGAGAACTGCAAATATATGTTCTCACAAAAATTGTACAGATATTCATAGCAGCATTATTCGTTGTTGAGATGGATAAACACAATGTGGTAGCCTACAATAGAATATTATTCAGCATTAAAAGGAATGAAGTACTTATTGATATCTGTTATAACACAAATTGACCTTAAAAATATCATGTGAAGTAAGGAAGACAGTCACTAGAGATCACAATTTCTGATTATATTCATATGAAATGTCCAGAATAGGAGAATCCATAGACAGAAACTTAGGGATTGCTAGAGTTTAGCAGGATACTATTAATGGGTAAAGATTTTTCTTCTGGGTGATGGAAACGGTTTATGCAGTGGTACTGACTGCACACTTTGTGAAAGTGCCAAAAGAACACTGATCATATCCTCCTCCTGAGACAGGGCCTACTGCATATAGTTATGGTCTTGAATTCACTGTGTAGCCCATATTGACAATGAACTCTTGCTGAGCCTCCTGAGTGGCAGGAGTACAGATGTGGGCCTCCTTGCTCAGCTCTGACTGTATACTTCAAAGGAAGAATTTTTTTTTTTTTTATTATGTACATTAGATCTCAACGAAGCTGCTTATTATTCTTTTTTTTTTTTTAAATGTATCAGGTATTTAATTAGGTTCTTAGTAAGAAATTTAGAACACTAATTTATGAGGGCAAATTCCATTTGTCAGAGCAAAAACGGATCGCAGGTAGCCCCGGAGCTGAGGAACACCTTTGATTTTTGCCAAAATCTGTGAGTCCACCGCTTTCTGATCCACCTTGCGCTGCTCTGAAATCTGGTATC
>NW_004524604.1:19024911-19025597 GCF_000260255.1 Octodon degus | reverse complement strand
CTGGCTTCTCAGTTTTTTTACCTGCCATCTTTCAAGATGGGAAAGAGCTATTATTCTTTTAAAAGATACAAATACACCTTTCCAATTTAAAACTTACACTTGCTGGGCATGGAAGCCCAAGCTGGGAACCCAAAACTCAGGAGGGTGAGGTAGGAGATCACTGTGAGTCTGGCCAGCCTGGCCTACAGTGAGTTTAAGGCCAGCTCAAACCATGTAGTGAGATTGCGTCTGTCTCAGAAAGCAGCCCCCAAAACACACCAAAAAAAGCAAAACAAACAAACAAAAAAGAAAACAAACTTACATTTTCTGTGAGGGTCATGTTTTCTTTGCTGATACTTCACACTGCTCTCATTAAAGCCAGATTTCTGCTGTTGAGTTACTTGACTGACTTCTTGAGGTAGAACTGTGCCCTGAAAATTAAATTCTTACAAATTAGTTAAAATTTTTAATATTATAGCTATTTATTTTCAACTTTTAATAGCTACTCAAAAAAACCCTATATACCTCATTTGAAAAACAAATATATGCACAATTAAAAAACTACTCCAAACTCACCACCAGAAATAAAGCATTAATGATCATCATTCTATATATTTTTCTATATATTAGTTTGACAGCAGATAAATGGAAAAGAGTAATTTTCCAAAAATGCCATTTTCTTTTTTTTTTTTAGATTTTATTTATTT
>NW_004524604.1:19008275-19024504 GCF_000260255.1 Octodon degus | reverse complement strand
AAACTACCTACCCTACCCAACCAAATTCTAGGTAAATGTTACTTCAAAGCAGAAAAATATCAGTCTCTATGGGTCTTTATACTTTTTTTTCGAGACAGGGTTTTGCTACGTAGTCAGACTTGGAACTCACTATGGAACCCAGGCTGCTCTTGAATTTGTAGCAATCCTCCTACCTCAGCTTACCTGGTGCTGGGATCACAGGCATGCACCACCACGCCAGGCAACTTCACCCCATTCCAACTGGTCTTTCATTATCCTATCACCTTACTAAAATGCGTTCTCAAGGTTCCCAATGATTTACTAAATTCTGTGGACAATTCTTATTTTTTTGGCTCTGGAATTGAACTCACAGCTTCTTGAATACTAGACAATGTTCTGTCACCAAGCTAATCCTCAGCCCTACAGTCACTTTTTGTTTACATTAGTGAAATTTCATCTGGAATTTTCTGCTTTCCAGCTCTGACAATGCCACTCTTATCCAGGACACTAAAGCAGAGAAAGCTGTAATGTTGCGGGATGTTGCTTTCTACATTTCACACATTATTACTTTTTGTCATGAACTAACCCAGTAGGTCAGCAGCTCACAAAATTTAGTAGGATCCATGCATTTCCCACTTCATTTCGGTGTCTGAGTTTGTACTCTGTGAGCATTTCTTTCCTTTTGTTGTTTTACAGTGCTAGGAATCAAACCTAGGGCCTGAGGCATGCCAAGCAAGTTTCTTGCAAAGAGCTACATACTTATCTTTTCCTCTCCTTAATCTTTAAAAAGATAAAAAGAATATAAATTTGTTCCTTCATATTTAAGAAAACCAACTGTTAGCATTACATTATACATTCAAGTGGAAAAACTAAAGTGAATGATTGTCCTTAAGGCCCTTGTTGAGTTTAAAACATAGTTATGATTTTGCAAGCAACTACAAAAATATCCAAAGCTGATTTAAAAGAAAAATCATACTCTTACAGGTCCAAAAACTATTAACTAAATCAGAATTATGAAAAATCCTAACCAAAACTGTTGTTTACCATTTTATGAGATTTTTAAGGGGAAATTAATCATTGTAGATATGGAAAAGCCAAAAAACAAAACCAAAAACCAAAAACCAAAAACCAAAACAAAACACCAAAATTTTTTTCTTTGAACTATCTAGGAATACTGACCTTCCCTTGTAGAGTTGTTTGAAAGTGTTCAATTTTTCTGGAACCTTGTAATGACTGCCAAATGTTGCAAAACTCATCATCAGCTTTAGTGGGTACCTAGCAGAACACAAATAATTTATGGCAACGAAACGCAACAAAATATTCATATGGAAAATAAAACAATTAGTAATTAAAGTTACTCAGTGGTACATAAGATATTAAACTTTCTCTTTTTTTTGGCTTTTGAGCCTGGGTTTAATCAAGTAGTTTAGGCTGGCCTTGAACTAACTTTGTAGCCCAGCCTGGCCTTAAAGGTGCAGTGATCCTCTTGTCGCAGCATCCTGAAAGTGGGGACTACAGTGTGTGCCACATGCCTGGCCTGAACTTTCATTATTTAAACCCCCTCAGTTCATCATTTTAAGAGCTCAGCATAGATATACAAAAGTATTTCTACTGGAAAGAAACATCCTCACGTACAAGTGTTTTTTTTTTTTTCTTTTTTCCTTTTTTGTTTGTGTATTTGGAACAGGGTCTCACTATGCATACTGGCTCATGGTAATCTTCCTGTTTTCATCCTTCCCAGCACTGGGCAGGGGCCTGCGCGGCATTTGGCATATGGGATGGGGGATCAAACTACGGTCAGTGCGCTTGCCAAAGCAGGTGCTTTATCTGCTGAGCTATCTTGTCAGCACTAAGTGGTTTTTTTTTTTTTTAAACTTTATTGTATTTTAAAGATAATTAAAAACAACACAGAATTTCTTTTTTTTTCCTTTTTGAGGAATGGCCACTATGAAATTCAGGCTGGCCTTGAGCTCACTTTGTAGCCCTGGCTGGCCTAGAACTTGCAACGATTCCCTTGCCTCAGCCTCCCAAGTGCTGGGCTTACAGGCATGTGCCACCACACTTCACTCTCAGAATTTCAAAACAAGAAAATAGGAAATTAACAATGATTATTATATTGCATATGATTATCTTAAAAGTAGTCGCTCAGATTATCAGATATAGGCATATGAGACTGATCAAACAATATAAACAGTCGATAGCTTTACTGAAAAGCATAACAAAAACTATAAAGATTATACTCAGTCATTATCCCCACCAACATTTCTTTTTCTTCTAATATACTATACTGTCATTCAAACTAACATAAAGATTGGTCAGAAAAAAAAAAAGACTATTGTATTTTAAAAATGTGTATGTTAAAAAAACTCCATCTTTATAGAAGTAATCTAAAATGATTTAAAATGTATTACACACATGTACCAACTCTGTAAAATGAATGTCATCATTATATAATGTAAACATGTACTAATAAAAATGAATTCAATAAAATTATATAATTTATAGCAGGAGGCATAGAATGTTTGGATTATATAAGAAATTTTAACATTAATTTGAAAAGTAATATATAAAGAAAAACAACTTTCTCAAGCTTACTACTTAAATAAAAAAAATTTTTTTTTAATGTATTTGGCTGTTACAGGGCCTCACTACACAGCTTGGATTCATAGTGATCCTCCTGCTTTCAGCCTCCCCAGTGCTGGGATTTCAGGCATGTGGCACTATGCCTGGACTCTGGTCAGCTTGGCCCACCCTGGGGGGTGGGGGGGCTGGCAGGGCATGTGGTGCCGGGGATTGAACCGCGGTCCCTGCACTTATCTAAACTTGCCTAACAGGCGCTTTAGTCCATTGAGCTATCTTGCCAGCCCTTGAATTTCTTTTTTTAATATAACTAATTTTATAACAGAGGTAGAATGCCACCATAGCATTCTTTATTAGACCATTATTTTGAGGGTGTGTACTGGAAATTGAACCCAGTACCTTTGCACCTTTCTGGCCACTTTTAAAAATTAATTTTGAGATTCAGTCTTGCCTGAGCAGTTACACTGCTCAGGCTAGGATTTAACTTGTGATCCTCCTGTCTCTGCCTCCAAGAGTGCTGGGATTACAAGAAGCCTGCACAACACAACCATGCCTAATTAGCCTATTATTATTATTATTATTATTTTTTTTTTTTTTTGTACCAGGGACTGAACTCAGGACCTTGCGCTTTCCACACAGACAATTATGCTGCTGAGGTAGCTATTGGCCCATTAGCCTACTATCTTAAAACAAATCTGAAATGGATTTGAATCAAAACAATGAAGTTAAATTAGATTTCCACTTAGGAATTTTATGATGATTTGTAAAGAGGGGGCAGAGAGCTGGGTGTGGTGGCACACATCTGTAATCTATGGGAGGCTGAGGTAGGAGGATCTTAAATTCAAGGACAGCCTACACTGCACAACAAATTTGAGAGGATATCCTAGGCTATAAAATGGGTTCTTGTCTTAAAAAATCCAAAGAAACCCAAAAAACATGACAGAGAGAAACTAAAGGCTTTGAGGACATGGCTCCGTGGTAGAGAAAGCATCTCCTAGCATGTTTGTGTGTCTGGGCTGATCCCTGTTCTCTCTCTCTCTCTCTCTCTCTCTCTCTCTCTCTCTCTCTCTCTCTCTCTCAAGACTGAGAGGCTTACTTGAGTAGGAACAAAAAGTGATTGAGGGGAATGGTTGAGGCCTCCCAAATTCCCAGCAGAAACGGAGGAATTCGCAGTATGTTGATTCACGGCTGGCTGTGGTTTCACTATGGCTGTCAACTTCTGATTTCCAGTTTCAGAGCGACTTCCATGAGAAAGGTTCACCAAGGCACTTGTTGGCAATCGATAACCTTTTCCAGGTGAGCACCTAAAAGGAAAAAGTTCTATTAGGGTTAGAAATAAGTTAAACTAAATGTGTTAAATGTGGTCTAATTCTGGAGCGCACAATCCATCATCAGAACTGAAATAGTACTTTAAAATTCAGTCAAGGATTTTCATAATAACCTAACAAAAATATATTAATTATAGAAGAGGATATTGAGGGACAGATGTTTTTTAACTAACCTGTCCAAATTAACACAAAGTGTGAGAGTTCATCTTTTCTAATACACAATGGTGCCTTCATTCTATCACGATCTTTGTTCTTGTAACTTAAAACTTTGTATTAGAGCCCCTTCCAGATGAACTCAAGGTCCCACCAATGTTAAATTAAAAACAATCGAACCCTAGTTCTTTAAGCTGGCTAAACTCCAGTTAATTTGTTCCTTTCTCTTCATAGCCAAACTTTACAAGGGTCACCCCAATTTCCTATCTGCAGTTCTATACCTGCCATTCACCAAATCTGGCTTGGGCACCCATAACCCCACTAAAATGGGTGGTAAGGACTTACACATCACTGAATTCACTGGACATTTCTCTTAATTATAAATGTCTTGTGTTACCTAAGCTACTCTTTTGCTAAGCATTCTTCTCTATTTTTCTTTTCCTAGTTAACTATTCTTCATTTCTCCTTCCATGCACTTGTCACATTTTAATTAAATATTATAATCAGCTGCATAATTTAGTGCTCTTGGGGCTGGAGAGATGGCTCAGTGGTCTAAAGCACCTACTTGAAACAAGCTTGGCAAAGCACAGGGACCGTGGTTCGATCCCCAGCACCACATGCCAGCCAGACCCGCCCCCTGGTGGGCTGAGCTGGCCACACACACACGATAAATAAATGTAATAAATAAAAATTAAAAAAAAAAATAATAATTTAGTGCTCTTAATAAAAAGCTCTGAGATAATGGAAAGCACTTGTCATACTGTTATATCTATAGTAGAAAGTATGACAATACTGCACACATTATAAACTAAGCAATATAAAATCAGAAGTTACATAAGCATATTCACAAAATGTAAGCTGGAAATACAAACCTTATTGTTAAACCTCCATGAAATTCTTCATCAAACAATACTTCAAATAATACATCAGCTTCTCTATTAGCTATTAAAAGAGAAAATAAAAATCTATGATAAAGAAATCTGTAGGCAAGATTTTGGAGAACCCAGAATTTTTAAAATTCATGTAAAACATTCTGGATATGAAGAATGACATACTACCATAATGAACATCACATAATCTAAGAAACAGAGTACTGGGCCTTACAACATTGTGCTCCAATCCCTATTGGCAGTTACGATTCCTCTACATTTCTTCATACTTTTCTTATATAAGAACATATCTATGAACATTACATGGAACTGTTTTTTAAGTTTTGAAACATAAATATGATATTTACAGAGTTTTTTTAAAATAAAATTATTTATTTATTTTTACATTTTGTGTGTGTGTGTGTGTGTGTGTGTGTGTGTGGCCAGCTCAGCCCACCAGGGGGCGGGGCTGGCTGGCATGTGGTGCTGGGGGATTGAACCGCGGTCCCTGTGCTTTGCTAAGCTTGTTCTGAGTAGGTGTTTTAGACCACTGAGCCATCTCTCCAGCCCCCATTTACAGAGTTTTTGAAACTTAAATTTGTTTCAACATGATTACTTATAATGTTTCAACATCATTACTTATAAGTTCTCTGGATGTATATTACTGCACATGTGGATATGTCACAATTTGTCCATTGTCCTGCTGATGGACATTTAGGTTGTTTCTAACCTTTACAATTCCAACTTAATTGTAAACAGTGCTACTACTGAAAATCATGTAAATATGTCTTTTGCGTAATTGAACCCTTTCCTAGTTTAGAAACAAAATGAAATTGTCAGGTGTTAGGGAATGTACTTAAAATTTCTTTTTGTTTTGTTTAGTTCTATTCCTGAGACACAGACTATTTAGCTCCATCTGGCCTTGAATTCATGATGCAGCCCAGTCTGGTTTCAAATTTGCAGCAATCCTGCCTCAATGCCTCAGCCCCTTAACTTCTGGGATTACAGGTGTGTATCACCACACCCGGCAAAACTTTTTTAAGTATTGAAAATCGAACTCAGGACCTTGCACTTGCCAGGCAGGCACTGTGCCACTGAGCTACATCCCCAACCCCTGGCAAAACTTCAAAAAAATAGGTTTCTTCTTTTTTGTTTTGGAGACAGGGTCTCAGTAGGCAGTTCAGTCTGGCCACGAGCTCATTATGTAGCCAAGGCTGGCAGCAAACTCTCAGTGATCCTCGTACCTCAGTCTTCTGAGTGCTGGATCACATGCATGTACTATCATGCCTACCAACTTTTTTTTTTTTATTTGGTACATTTGGTACTTTTATTTTTTTATTTGGTACATTCAGTCTATGTAGCTAGGACTCATAGGGATCTTCCTGTTTTTAGCCTCCCCAGCGCTGGGATTACAGGTGTGCACCATCAAGCCCAGTCTCGGTAGCCAGCTCAGGATGCCCGGGAGCAGGGCTGGTGTGTCATGTGGTGCCAGGGATCAAACTCTGGTCCCTGCGCTTGCCTAAGTAGGTGCGCTTACTCACTGGCCCCTACCATCTTTTTAAGAACCTAATTAAACTATTTTCCAAAACTGTTGTAGCATTTTGCATTTTCATTGGCTGTAGAGGAAGAGTCCTAGTTGTCCTACAACACTGTTGACATTTTGGCATAGTTAAGTTGGTATATGGTTTTAATCTGTATTTCCTAATGACTAATTTGTTTTGCTTTTTGTTTGACACAGGGTCTTGCTATGTAGTTCAGGGTGGCCTTGAACTCACTAGCTATCAAACATACAATGATTCTCCTGACTCAGTCTCCCAAGTGCTGGGATTACAGGTATGAGCCGTCATGCCCTGTGCATTTCCTAATGACTAATGATGCTGAACATCTTTCCATGTTTCAGGTATCCTTTGTGGAAAATTTCTGTTCAGCTCTTTTATTTATTTAAAAACTTAAGTTGCTTATTGCTAGGTTGCAACAATTCTTTATATATTTTATTTCACTTTTTTTTGGACACAGGACCTCATTTTAAACTCACTATGTAGCCCAGGCTGGCCTCAAACGTGCAGCAATTCTGGCCACAGCCTCCCAAGTGCTACAATTACACCACGCCCAACAATTTATTTTAAATACAAGTGGTTTATTGACTTATGGTTTGCTAGCACTTTCTTTGTATGTGGCTTGTCTATTCACTTCTGTGACAAGGTCTTTGAAGAGAAAAAAAATTATTTTCTTAAAGTTTAAAAGCCAACATTTTCTTTTATAATTGGTACCTTTACTAACCTCTAGGTTATTAAGCTTTTCTTCAGGGGACTGGGAATATAGTTCAGTAGCAGAGCACTTGCCTAACATGCATAAGTCCCATACGTTTTTTTTTTTTTTTTCTTCTTTAAACCTGGCATGGTGGCACACATACCTACTAATTTCAGCACTCTGGGTACTAATCAGGAGGATCACAGGTTCACACTGAGCTAGAGCAAACTAACAAGATCCTGTCTCAAAAAGCAAAAACAAAATGGGCTATGTGTCCCAGTGTGCAGGCACTAGGTTTAGTCCCTACTATCAAAACAAAACAAACATAAACACAAATAGACTTGCTTCTAAAACTTTTATAATTTTAGCTGTTACATTTAGGTCTTTGATTCATCTTCACTGTGGTTCATTTCTTTGCTACAATCTGTATTCTAGCACCAACTTTGAAGACACTATCCCTTTTCTATTGAATTATCTTGCCACCTTTGTTGAAAATCAACTGGCTACAAATGTATGGGTCTGTTTCTGGACTCTAATTCCATTTCACTGAATTACATTCATGTCTGTTTTTATGCCAGTCTACAACTTTTCCTTATTCAAGCTTTATAATAGTGATGGGAAACCTATGACACAGTGGGGTATTTATATTACAGAAAGCTCCAAGTTTTACTATGACTGCTTTATAAAGCTTTATAATTCGTGAGTTTAAATTTTCTGGCTTTGTCCTTCAAATTGTTCTGACTAGTCTAGAGCCCAAAAGTGAAGAAATTTTGCCTCTAAGACTGTGTTTGCATTTTTTTGTTTGTTCGTATTTTGAGGCAGAGTCTGACTATATAGTTCAGGATGGCCCTGAATTTGCAGTTATCCTCCTGCCTCAGCCTCCTGAGTTGTGGAATTACAGGTGTGTACTATCATGCCCAGCCAAGACTACCTTTGGATTTAAGACTGTAACATCAACTCTCACTGGAATTTCCAGCTGCAGATTTTGAAGTTGGCAATCTCTAAAACTGCATAAGCCAGTTTCTTAAAATCAATTAATCTCTTTTCTACTTGCTCCATTCTATCAACTCTGTTTCTCTAAAAAATTCTAACTCTACAATAATCTGATAGTATGCTAGGCTCTCATGAGGCTCAGGGGCTGTCTCCCATCATAGTGCCTCATTGCCCAATTGAAACTAAGCCAGGAGAGTTTATCTATTTATATCTTTCAACAAGATAGTTCTGTCTAAAAATCCAAATAAACAAAAATAATAACAATAAAAGACACACCATCTAGGTTCCCATTTCTTCTTAGGGGCATTGAGGAGATTGTTTACACTCAGCTGAGGGAAAAATGAAAACTACTCCCTTCACCATAGACCCATGGCAGGCATGATTAATCAATGACAATAAAGGTTCAGTAAAGATAGAGCCTTAAAATCCTCAAGATAAGGTTCCAAGAGGCTCTTATTATTGATAGGAATTGTCAGAAGAAAATAAATTTCTATTACTTGAGCCCTATGGCTTTACTAGGTCAAACTAACTGTAATACAATCCATAAACTCAAAATGTGAAGAGCACATGCAGAAGGTTTAACAACCAACAGCAGGGGTTTGTTTGACTGAATCCATCTAAACTTTATTATGCTCAGCCCAGAGCCTGACCCTCCTCTTTTCATTTCCTGTAACTAAAAATACAACCAAAAAATAAAATAAAATAAAATAAAAAATAAGAAAAGAATCAGGAGAAAAAACTCTCTTTTATAGTAAGGGGGACAGAGAAGACCTGAACAATATCTGCAGTGGAAAATATGGAGAACCACTACCTCAAAGTAAGGCAGAAATCATGGGAGAGAGTTCAAATTCCAGCTTTGTTACTTTCCTGTGTAAACACTGACAAGTTAACCCCTCAGGTAGGGAAATCACACTTATCTCTCAGGTGGCTGCAAGGATTAAATGCCAACTGTGTAAGTGGCTGGTACACCTAAGGCCTAGATATGATCTGTGGCCTGGTAAGACCAAAAGACTGACTGCCTGGGATGTGGAAAGACAGTGCTATCAGGTTTTTCAGGTTGGCTTGAACATGTGATCCTCCTGCCTCAGCATCCTGAGTACCTGGAGTACAGGTATGCAATTTTTTTTTTTTTAATGGTGGCAAAAAAATTAATAGGAGATGGGGATACAGCTCTGTAGCACAGCATGTGCTCACCATGCACAATACCCTGGGTTCAATCCCTAGCTTCAAAACCAAAAATCCACAAATGTACTTAACTAAAGCTTACCATTTTAAAATATATAGTACAGTAGCAAAAACAGCATGCACCTTATTGTGCAACAGACTGAGGTCTGTTATATATTATCTAGTTATACTCACAAAATACAAATTCACATGTTCATCTCCCAAGTCTTTTTTTTTTTTTTCTCCCAAGTCTTTTAACCATAAATGACTTCATGTTTGTTTATTCACAGAAACCCAGAGATTTTAATGATAAGGCAAAGATTTGAGCAAGATTAGGAAAGTTTAAGAAATGATGAAAGTACTTTTTTGGTTCCATGAAAACATATGTATACCCTCTGAGATCTTATAATTTTAGTATATAAATTTAAGTGTTCTCCATAAAAACTACCCAGTTTTCTGTAGCTTCTTCTCCAATTCTCCCTCCTTTAACCACCTCCAAAATGATTACACAAGAAAAAGAGAACTTTCTCTGAAAAGTACAGCCTAAAAACAGGGAAGGAAATAAGCTAATATAGAAAAGGATTTAGGGGCTGGGGAAATATCTCAGAGATCGAAGCACCTGCCCGGCAAGCACAAGGACCTGAGTTTGATCACTGGTACTGCATGCCATGCCAGGAATCCCAGGTGTGCTGTGCCAACCCCTAAGCAGGCGTGGTGACACATGCTTGTAATTCTGGTACTTGGGAGGCTGAGACAGGAGGATCACTATGAGGCTGAACTGTGTAGCAAGATCCTTGTAACAAATAAATAAATTAATTTAAAAATAAAAAAGGATTTAGTTTTTTCCTGATCCAAGTTGTTTTTTGCATAAACACAATTTTGTGTTTTCCTTTACACTAGAAAGGTAGCTGAAGACATGGCAAGTGCTGAGGTATTACCCCCTTTAATTCCTATGATGGTGCCCCGAAGGCCAACAGGAACTGAGAAATTCTCTCTCACATTCACAACACGGTCAAAAAGACGAAATTCTGCATCTCGATCAGGAATAACTCCATGTTGTTGTTCTAAAGGCTGAAAAGAAGGAAGCTGTTAATTACAATTAAAAGTCTTACTCATCTATTGAAAACATTTTTGTTCCTTTCATACCTTCAAAGCAAAAACAAAAACTTTTGAGTTCTTTGACAGAAACTTACTCTGTATAGCAAATGGGGTTTCACTGTCACACGTACTTTCTTATTATTTTTTCTTTGCTGAAAAGATAAAAATTTAAAATATAAAATTATGAAATAATTACTTAGTACTTCATCATGTCTGATTTATACAAAGCCAAATGAAATAATTTAGTTTAAAAACTACAGTTCTGCAACTGCAGTGAGAAATAAACATTTACAAAGTACTTATAAACTAAATTCATTTTTTAAAATTTTATTTTATGTATTTAGTACAGAGTCTACAGGGTCTCACTACACAGGTCAGATTCCTAGTGATGCTCCTGTTTTCAACCTCCCAAGTGCTGAGATTACAGGCACGCACCACCACGCCCAGTCATGTGCAGTCTCAGTGTGCCCCAGGGGCTGTGCTCTGCCTAAACAGGTGCTTTAGTCTGCTGAGCTATCTGGCTGGCCCTCTAAATTCTAATTTAAAAACTTTTAACACACAAGTTCTGGAGCATGAGATATATAAAAATGCAAAGTTAAGTCCTGTACACCTGTACTAGCACTCTGGGAGGCTGAGGGAGGAGGGCTGAAAGTTTCAATTTAACAACCTAGTGAGGCTCTGTCTTAAAATATTTTTACAAAAAGGGCTGGGAATGAGACAGAGTGCAAAGTGCCTATGTTTAATACCCAGCACACAACCAGATGTATTTATAGTATATCTATGTATGACTCTACCTGACCCAAGAAACATCATTACTGTGCACATCAGTCCTCTCCATCCATTTACTATCTTCTCCCAAAAGATCACATTTGTCTGTTTTAAATTTTATATTAATGCTATCCTATTCAATTTTTATTCTCTAATAAGAATTGCAAGCTAGGCATGGTGGCTATAATCTCAGCACTTGGGAGGCTGAGGCCAGCCTCAGTTACACAGAGAGTTCAAGGCCAGCCCTGAACTGCATATTGAGACCCTGTCTCAAAAACAAAACAAATAAATGAACAAAAATTACAATAAAGCCTTTGATAGTGAGCAATTTCGTGAGTATTCTAAAAGATGAGAAAATATTTCTAACAAATTTTAACTTGAAGGGCCGGCCCACTAGCTCAAGGAACTAAAGCACCTGCACCAGCAGAAAGCAGCAGCCGGGGTTCGACCCTAGCCTGCTGTACCGGCTCTGCCCTTGAGACACGCTGAGACTGAGATTGAGACTAGGTACAGTGGCATGTCCTTGGGAGGCTGAAAACAGGAGGATCACTATGAGTATGATCTACGTAGTGAGACCCTCTACTCCCTGTCCTAAATTCATAAATAAATAAATAAAATTTTAACTTGATAAATTGAGTGGTATGTTGTAATACAAGCAATATGTGATACTGAATGTCACAAGATCACTACTGAGCCAATGGTTACTTTCTCCCTCTCGCTGCATGGTGTGGGTGATCCTCTCCCAACAGCAAGAGGTAGTGGAGATCTCGTCAGCAGAGGAAGTGGGGAGAAAGATAGAGGAAAAATCCCTTGCTTAAATGAGATTAGGGAGATGTGGAAAATGTGGGACAGTGCAAAATTTGCTGTAGTGGTTTTTTAAGGGTACTACACTGTCCCATTTCCCTGGGAGCCAAAACCAAGTGTCATGGGATAGGTTTCTTGTTAAGATTACTCAAAAAGAGAAAGATTTCATTGAGCCCTTGGACTGAAATGGTTCCGTTAACGACAGTGAAAGTCATCCTGTAGGATAACCCTTGTTTTTCTTGTGTCCTTCACACTAGCCATGAGAGTTTTCAAAGATAAGTGCAGGCTAAATTGCTTTTCTTTATATTTGGTATTTTATTATTTTGTATTATATTATAGTATTGTAATAGTTTATATGAATATTTTTGGGTTATGAAATGAATGCTCTAAGTTTGCATTCTTTCATATAGGGAAATGCACTTTGGTATGTTGTATAAGTGCTTTGGACTACAAGCATGTTCCTGGAGTGAACTACATTCACACCACAAGGTTTTACTGCACATTTATGTATTTTGGTGTTTTAATTTTTATTCTTTGAAAGCTCTCATAGTAATGTGCAAAACTACCTGAGTTTGGGAACCACTACAAAGAACAAAAGATGTGAAAGTAGAAGGCTGACTATTGGAGAAGAGGAAGGGGATCGGGGAAGAAGGAAGAAAAAGAGATGGGAGTAGCTAAGATCAGACTAGGCCATAGCATGTGTGAGTGTGCCACAACCAAACTCAGTACCTGCCTACCTAGTATGCACTAAAAACTATTAAGATTATTTTAAAAAACAAATGGTGGTGCTGGGGATAAACCAAAGGGCCTGTATATGTTAGGTAAGGCTCTACCACTCTCTTACATCCCCCCGCCCTTTCTGAACATTTTTCTTTTCAGGCAGGCCTTATGCTTGTGATTCTCCTGCCTCAATCTCCCAAGTCACTGTGCTTTAGACACGTGCTACTCTGTGCCAGGCTACTACTGTACTTTTGGTGATGACCCTACATAATAAAGAAATTTTAATTATAATACTAAAAGGAAGAAAGTATACCTCCTTCACACATAAACAGGTTTTTGTTTTGTTCTGTTTTGAGTCAGGGTCTCACTATGTAGTGTAGGCTGGCCTTGAACTCACGCCAGCCCTCTTGCCTCAGCTTCCCGAGTGCTAGGATTACAGGTATGCACCATCACGTCTGGCATACAAACAAGTTTCAAACTATATTTTTTTCTATATGCACACTTACTTTTAAATATTTCTACTGAAAACAGTAATAGTAAGCATTGTTGGTATTAACAGTAAATGGGCATTATTTTATTATTTATTTTTTTGTTTTGTGATGCTGGGAATTAATACTAGGTCTTCATGCATGCTAGGCAAGCTCTTTACCATTGAGTATACTCCCAGGTCAATCAATCCTAATTTTAATGCATCAAGTAGAGGATTTAAGTAAGTCTACTACAGATGTTTACTGTTTTAAAATAATACGTAAAAAATAGGAGATTAAGTGGAATTTCTAAACTTTTTAAAAATGTATTTGGCTGTTATAGGGTCTCACTACGCAGCTCAGACTTAAGTGATTCTCCTGTTTTCAGCCTCCCTATCACTGGGATTACAAGCGTGTGCCACCATGCCTGGTTTTGGTGGCCAGCTTGGTGTGGGGCCAGCATGGCATGTGGTACTGGGAATTGAACCTGGTTCCTTGTGCTTGTCAGGCTGCTGAGCTATCTCCCTGCCTTAAAACTTCTTAAGACCTGAATGAATTAATGAGTGACAAAAGGGCAAAAGTAGAATTTAGAAGTAATTTTATAAAAGAAAATTAAATAAAATTTATATTGTTTTAAGGTGTTGCCAAGTTAGCATATAAACTTTTGAGCTCAAGTCACCCTCCTCCTGCCTCAGACTTCCAAGTAAATGGGACTACAAATTATGTCACTGCACCTGACTGGATAAATTTTTATGTTCTATAAAAACACGAACTGTGTCCTTTTTTTTTTTTTTGGTCTTTTTGAAACAGGGTTTCCCTATGCAGCTCAGGCTGGCCTTGAACTCACTCTGTAGCCCAGGTTGGCCTCAAATTCACTGTGATTCTCCTCCCTCAGCTGGGATTATTAGGTGTGTGTCACCACACCAGGTTGAACTGTGTCTTTAAAGAATATAGTTAAAACCCAGAAGTAACAGAGTACTAACCTTGTTTCTGAGTCACAAACTACTATAACTCAAATCAAAAACTACTAATTTTTGCAGGTTTTTTTTTTTTTTTTTTTTTTTTTGCGGAACCGGGGATTGAACTCAGGCCCTTGTACTTGCCAGCAAAGCGGTTATTTCACTGAGCCATCTCCCCGGCCCCCAAAACTACTAATTTTTACAATTGGAAACACTATAAAGAAATAAAATTTAAATGCTATGGACTTTGTACATTGAATTTTTTTTTTACACTTAATCAGCTAAACAGGACTTTTTGTTATTAATTAAAATCATATATATATATATATATATATATATATATGAGAAACAAGTGAATTATTTGTAATATAATCTATAAATCTATAGTATTTCAGATTTCAGCAATAATCTTTGTCAATGAAAGTTAGTACCTTGCACTTATCAACTTCTTCCTCAATTTTCTCAACAATAGCTGCATCCAGAATTTGTAAATCACAAGATGAACGAGACAAAGTACTGACAGGATGTCCTTTTAGCCAAGTAATAATTTCTTGAACTTTCTCAGTACTACAACATAAACAATTTTTTTTCACAGTGATTAAAATTGAGGGTTGATATAAAAGAACTGATAATAACTTTTGAGACAGAAGGCTTTTTTTTTTGCTTTTGTTTCTTTGTTTTTTTGGCCCGACTGGGGATTGAACTCAGGCCCTTGCGCTTGCCAAGGAAGCGCTTATTCCACGGAGCCATCTCCCCAGCCAGCAAATGGAGATAGAAGGCTTTTTTTTTTTCCTTTTGCTTTTCTAAGCAAGTGCTTTAGGCCACGGAGCTATCTTGCCAGTGGCGTTATACATACTCTTTTTTTTTTTTTTGCGGAACCGGGGACTGAACTCAGGCCCTTGCGCTTGCCAGGGAAGCACTTATTCCACTGAGTCATCTCCCCGGCCCCGATAATAACTTTTGAGAGTTGTGACAAATTCATAAAGTTATTGATCACTAAACTTAATTGGGTACTACAAATTTGTAATGAATATAGTACCTCTCAACAATAAAAATATACACAACAATTAGTATTAGAATATTAAAGATATAAAGAAAAAAGTTCTATTGCACTCTTAAAGCATAAATAATAGAAAATAAAACAAATGAAAAGTAACATGAAAAATTATTGATAAATTAGCTGTACTCTTCAATGGAACCACTAAATTGAACTATGAGACAGTAAGTACCACAGATCTTGCTTACCCATTCTCATTTTCTCCAGGCCAAATGTCATCTTCATAGAACACATCCTCTTGGCTATTTTTGGCTATATAACTAAATAGTTCTGGAGCTCTGGTCAAACAAACAAACAGATTGCTTTAAAAATAAATGAATGATGTTATACCCATTTCCGATATAGTAATTTCACACCCTAATGGGAAACATAAAGTACATACAGGAATTTATTATAGTAGTGTTAAGAAATTTATAAGTAAAACACTGAAAGATTTGGGTACTAGAAGAAGATCAGTACTAGAAGAAAAAATGTCTAGAATTACTACCTTGCAAAGAATAAAAATAAAGACATTCTATTCACCATAAGAGGATGGTATAAAAAGGAAAAGAGGCTGGCTCAGTGATAGTCTTTGGTTCAGTGTGCAAGGCCTGGGGCTGGTATTGCAAAAGAGACAAACATCCCATAGGAATATCCAGAAAAGAAGGAAACACTTTTCGAAATTAAAGGCAAATAAAAATTAAAAAGATGACAACATGAAGACACACAGGGCAGATGAAAGGCTGAGCACTGCACCTCCAGGAGCATAGTAACAAACAGGAGAGAGGCCCTTGCTCAGCGCCCCCAGAGGCGCTCGGCCCGCCGCGGGCATGCTCATACTGGTCAGCAGAGCCAGGAGACACGAGATTTTTACTGTGTGAGCCACGCCAATCATGTATTTTGCTATGGGACCCCTAGGAAACTAACACAAGAATCCTCAAACAGAGGGTTAGATACCAGTGGAACAACCGAAAGAACATTACCTGTGAGTCAGAAGTGAATATATTTCCTATAAATCTTTGTCACTAAGTAACTCAGTTAACATTAAAGAAAATATTATT
>NW_004524604.1:19005076-19007902 GCF_000260255.1 Octodon degus | reverse complement strand
AAGTAGGTGCTTTAGACCACTGAGCCATCTCACCAGCCCCATCCCTGTTAATTTACTAAAGAAATGTTAACACAAACGTGCTGCTGTCCATGTTGCTAATGAAAATACCCCCTTGTAAAACTGGCATAAGCAAGCCAAAATAAATGTTACATTCCTAAGGTTTTGGATGCCTGGTGGGACCTTCCTAGGCACTTACCTCTCTAAATATTCTGCAAGAAGTTGTTCTGCGGCCGATGAGTACATCCACTCACTTCCAACTTTCTTCGTATAGCCAGGCACCTCCTCATTTTTTTTGTTGAATTTGAGATTTAAACCCACATTTGCTTTATGGTCTCCATGAGGGCTGAATTTAAATCACACAAACACACAAAATTTAAAAATGGTTCAAGCAATAAACCATTTGCTTTCAATCTTAGAAAAGTTTGACTTTGGTTCTTTTCAAAAATGGTTTTCTGCCGGGGAGATGGCTCAGTGGAATAAGTGCTTCCCTGGCAAGCGCAAGGGTCTGAGTTCAATCCCCGGTTCCACCAAAAATGGTTTTCTGAGACAAAGGTTTTCTATGATATCCCAGCCTGGCCATGAACTGAGGATCCTCCTGCTTCAGCCTCCTGAATGCTGGATTCTAGGCATGTGCCACCAGTCATGTCTCCTAATTTAGATTATTCTTTTATATTTTAGTTAATATGGTTCATTCCAACTAGCAGTAACTGAAAAACCAAAAGAAAGGTTTCAATCTTCAAGTCAACAAAGCATGTAAATTAATCATGTAATTACAGAAGAAAATGAGCAACAAAATGCAAGGAAGTATACTACTGAGGTTCACAATACCCTCTGATACCTTTTTTCAAGGTTCAACTTGTTAGCTGCTACAAATAAAAGCTGTCTTTGAACCATCTAATAAACACATGGTATTCAGATAAAAGACCACTATCAAAGGCATTTACAACTTTAAAGGAAAATTCACAGCAATTAATACAGAAAGTAAACACTGAAATATTAAGCATTTAATCTTTATCATTTTACTTTTTTGCCATTTAATTAAATTTCGCTAACAAAAACTTACTTTCTCCTAGATCCTCTTCCAATAAAAATACTTCCTGTAAACCTTGAAACAAGGTATCCACTTACTCCAAGGCGACTGGCCAACACATATCCTGGGTTGTACTTTATAGAATATTTCTTTAAACATAAAAACAAAAAGGTCAATTATGGAAACACAATTTACTTTAAATACTTATTTACCTTTAACATTGGAGATAGGGCTGGTGAGATGGCTCAGTGGTCTAAAGCACCTACTTAGAACAAGCTTAGCAAAGCACAGAGACCGCGGTTCAATCCCCCAGCACCACATGCCAGCCAGCCCCGCCCCCTGGTGGGCTGAGCTGGCCGCACACACAAAAATAAATAAATAAATAAAATTAAAAAAAAAAAAAAAACATTGGAGATAATCAACATATCACCACTGGATTATGACAATATACAAATTCTCACCTACTTTCACCTGCCCTGTCTAAAAAGATGTGAAGGCAGAATTTTTCTGTGTCTCTTTCCCACAGATGGAATAAAGGAAGAGGAAATATATAGTTTGTGAAGCTCTCTCAAGAAGTTAGCTGTAGCACTTGGGAGGCTGAGCCAGGAGGATCACCTTGAGTTTGAGGCCAGCCTGGGCTATACACGCAAGTTCAAGGCCAACCTATGCTACATAGCAAGACCCTGTCTCAAAAACAAAAAGAGAAAAAGAACTGTACTCTAAGTATTAAATGGCATGCTTGACAGGAAATTTCCCCCCCGTTATGGCGGAATTGAACCCACAGCCTCATGTATGTAAGGCAAGTACTCTTATCACTGAGCTTACAACTCCAGCCATTTAAACATTTTTTATTTTGAGACAGGGTAGCACAAAGCTTCCCAGACTGGCTTTAAACTTGTGATCTTCCTTCCTTAGCCTCTCAAGTAGCTGGGATTATAGATATATGCCAAATTCAGTCTTTAAAAAGAAAATTATTTTCACATTCATAAAGGATGGGGCCACAAAATGAGGCCTCAATAATTATTACACTGAATTAAAACAGAAGTATGTGAGCAAAATAACTGCTACTGGGGCCGGGGAGATGGCTCAGTGGAATAAATGCTTCCCTGGCAAGCGAAAGGGCCTGAGTTCAATCCCCGGTTCTGAAAAAAAACGAAAACCTGCTACTGAGGCAAATGAAAAATGTTCTTATATGAATGTTATTAATAGTTTTCCCTTAATATTTACTAGTACGTCAAATATGCAAGTATGTAAAAATGAGTGTGTATAGGGCAACTCATTTGGGACTCCTGCCTCGCAGGAGTTATTTCTACTCTCCATCCCTATCCCCCATTCTTTTTTTCCAATAAAATTTTTTACTCTTAAAGCAAAAAGTGTGTATAGACTCATGATTAATATATACCATGATATTAAACTTACTGTAGATGATGATAATTTTTAACCAGGAAGCAAATGACACACAAAACCAGTCCTGAGATTAACCTTCACATATTCCTTATGTTATGCACATGAAAATAACACATAATAAATTTTTATTCATAGATTATTTCAATAGTATATATTACCATTTTATGTTGATTTGTGATGTGAATATAAGGAAACTATATTACCAAAGACTCCACAGATTTCAAGAGATTGGCAAGGAATTAAACGTGCTACCATTATTGTAATGATGAATTACTAAATGGATAATTGGTTTTGGTGGCTACAACATAAAGTTAGTATTAAAATGTGTAAATAAAGAATGTAACACTTTCATAACACAATAAGATTTAGCAATTTTATATATATATATA
>NW_004524604.1:18991355-18996141 GCF_000260255.1 Octodon degus | reverse complement strand
TGGGAGAGGGTCCGGCCCACACTGTGCCTGGGCTGGGACTGGTCCCGCCGGCGCAGGGTAGCAGGAAGCTCCTGTATTTTTAGTTTTTAGATAATGTCTCAAGTTGATGAATTTTTCAGGCTGGGCTCAAACTTGTAATCTTCCACCCTAGGCCTCCCAAAATGCTAGGATTACAGGTGTGAGCCACCATATCACACTCAAGAAGAAACTGCTATATTCTTAATTATTATACTACCTTCTACCATCAAAATACCAGAATCATGAGACACAGCAGACTCTCCTTACTTTCTAAGACACCCAAGCCACTGTGGCTTGAAACTACATAGTTCCAAACATGATATATACTATGATTTTTCCTATACACACATATGATAAAGTTTAATTCATAAATCAGGCACAGAAAGAGAGTATAAGAACTAACAATAGAATGCTTATAACCATATACTATGAGAAAGTTATGTGAATATGGCATATGTCTAAAAATATCTTGTGCTATCCACACCTTACTCCTTGTGATGAGATGATACAGCGCCTAAGCGACATAAGGAAGAGTGGTAAAGGACTAAGCACTTTTCATGAACTGTGATAGTAACTTCACAGTTCGAAGTGCAACAGCCTAAGTATTATGGATTTCTCTTCCTTTCTTCAGAACTTTGTGGATAGATCTGTTACTATATTAACAACCGCATCATATAATTTTTCTTTTTTCTGTAAGTCAAGAACCTTAGGGGCTGGAGAGATGGCTCAGTGGTCTAAAGCACCTACTTGAAACAAGCTTGGCAAAGCACAGGGACTGCAGTTCGATCCCCCAGCACCACATGCCAGCCTGCCCCGCCCCCTGGTGGGCTGAGCTGGCCACACACACACACAATAAATAAATGTAATAAATAAAAATAAATAAAGAACCTTCTTCTTCTTTTTTTTTTTTCTTAAAGGAAACATGTTATAGCTTCTCTTTGGCATATCCTATTTGTCAGTATCTCTACTCTTGTATTTGGGACCATTTTTAAGTAAAATGTGAGTTACTGAAAATATGTGCTATGATATATTTTATTTAAAAAATTATTTATTTATTTGGTTACAGGGTCTTGCAACACAGCTTGGACTGGTAGTGATCCTACCATCTCAGCCTCCCCAGAGCACATTACAGGTAGGTGCCACCATGCCTGGTTTCAGTGGCCAGCAGAGTGCACCAGGGACTTAGGGACTGGTACAGCATGTGGTATCGAAGATTGAACCTGGGTCCTTGCGCTTTCAGGCAGGTGCTTAGACTACTGAGCCATCTCTCCATCTTTGTGCTGTGATATATTAACACCTGGCACAGAGATGGATATTAGGGGATCAATGGCTGGACAGGGTATGGAGCAGTGATGGTGAACCTTCAGAACTTTTCACTACACAGGCGAGGTAGCTCAGTGCAGTAAGTGCCAGCTTAGACAAGCACAGGAACCAGGGTTTGATTCCAGCCACCATATGTTGCGCTGGTCCTACCCTGGTAGTGCTGAGCAGGCCACCAAGTTGGGGCATGGAGGGGCTTGCCTGTAATTCTAGCGCTGGGGAGGCTGAAAACAGGGGGATCATTATAAGTCTGATCTGTGTAATGAGACCCCGTGCCAAATACATTAAAAAGAAAAAAAAAAAAGAACTTTTCATGACACAAATAGGCTGCTGTGACAAGATGGCCATCACTGGTGTCCATCACAGCATGGACCCACCAGAGAAGGGACTAGCAATACTATTAATGTTTCATTATAAGATTTAGAGTGGTATATAATTCAAAACTTACAAATTATTTAATTCCATCATTTTCCATTTAATATTTTTAGACTTTGGCTGACTGCAGGTAAACAGCAGAAAGCAAAGCCTTGGATACAGGACAACTATATTTAAAAAAATTTACTTAACACATTTATATTATAAACACAAAAGCAAAAGCCCTTTATGTTCATTAGTTCAAAGCATATTTTAAGAACAAAATATAAAATGCAAGGGATAAGTTAATGTTGAAAATTTTTTAGAGAACTAACTCTTGAGGCTGGGGAGATAGCTCAGTAGAATAAGTGCTTGTCAAGGCAAGCGCAGGGTCCTGAGTTCAATCCCCAGTACTGAAAAGAGAGAGAGAGAGAGAGAGAGAGAGAGAGAGAGAGAGAGACAGAGAGAGATAAACTCTTTAAAAATGCTAGGAAGACAAGTGTCCTTATTATAAGAGCATATACTACTCCTTATGTAGAATAACATATTCAGAGCCCAATGCAGGGTGCATGCTACAGGCTGGGAAGCAGAACAAGCAAGCCTTCGAGGTGTGAGGCACACACTGCAGGCAGAATCAAGTGACCTGGAAAAGTCCAAAACAATAGGCAGAAATAAACAAATAAGCAAGTGAATCAAGGGACCAGAGAGAAGGCCAGGCCCAGGTGTGGATGCACACACGACAGTGGGTGGGACCAGCGAGATGGAGATCAGGCCCTGGCTGAGGTGAACACACAACCCTAGGTGAAGCCAGCAGCATGAAAGAGTCTCAAGCAACAGGGAGGGACCTGGTCTTATAGTTGGTAAGTTAGGCAAATCAGTTTGGTGCTTTGGCACACAGAATAGAAGTAGGTGGGGCTGTCATTCTATATAAAAGAGCTCTGGAGAATTCCAGCAACAGACCAGTCCTAGGCTCACACCCAGAGGCCAAGATCAGCTCTGTACCCAGCATAAACCTATACCAACCCTGGCTGGAATACACCGCACATTTCTGGGAACTGACTTGGATAATACCACAGACCTGTGAACACCTGAGGAACTTTACTGATTGTAAAGTTTGTCTGATTGGTTATCCTTTTTATGTCTGATCAAGGTGTTTTTTTGTTTTTGTGGTTATCTTTGTTTTGGTTGGGTTTTAGTTTTTGTGGTTGTTCTTTTTACCTTTTCTCTCTTCTACTCATACTCTTTTTCTCTTTCCTCACTTACCTCTTAAAATTATGATGTCCCCCAGTGAGTAAACATCATTTTTTTCTTCCTGATTCACTTCAAAACTCTTACATTTTCTCTTTCATCCTTTCTTTTGTGTGTCCACCAAATTCCCAAAACTTGGGTGATGATCCTTTGCCATTCAGGCTTGTTTTTACTTTATTTGACCTCAATAATCTATCAGGTCCCTTTCCCCTCTTGACACCACCTCACCTCCACAACAGGGTCAAATCACTCCACTAAAGGGAATATCACTGTGTACTGGTTGCTGGTATATGTTGGATAAGTAGACAATGATTACTCGCTTGGGTACATCAAAATTTTAGGAGGTAATTTATAACTGTAGAATTTGATATTATGGTCAAGGCATCAGGATAACAGTTGCCATAGTTTGTCAGCAGCTCAGCTGTACTTGATGCTGTTGCTAGCTGAACTGCTTGGACCAGGATGTCATATACGTTATAATCAGTTTTTTTCCCTTACGCTGATGGTTTTAGTTCATAATTATTACCACAGTCCAGTATCAGAGGACTGGGCACTAAACCAAATAGCAACTTTTTATCCTCAACAACAGGGAAGACAGGTTCTTGAAATAAACATAAAGAACCACCTATATCTAGAAAACAACCCTGAAGAACAGACATCACCTAGGGAAGCCTTGAGACTGGTGATAAAGCTAGCTACAAGAAATTATTAAGCAGCAACAAAAGAAACAAAAGAAAAATTAGAAAACAAAAAATGACAAGACAGAAGCAAAATGCAACCCCAGACTCCCAGTCAACTGAGGATAAGCCCAGAGCACAGAGAGATAGAGGAAACCAAAAGTTCAAGCACTGGAAGTTTAACGATAGCAGCAAAAGTGAAAAAGAAAAAAGGAAATAGGAAAAATATAATCTCTCGGGTACAAAAAGAAATGATGATCAAAATGAAAGATATCAGAGTAGACAGTGATGAAAATGATAGAAACCATAAATATCCAGCATATAAAAGAAGTAAAACCCATGAAACAGATCCAAACAGAATCCCAAAAGTTAAAATTTCAATTGAAAGTATATGCAAAAGAGCTGGGGAGATAGCTCGGCAATGTAGGCACCTGATGGGCAAGTACAAGGTCCCAAGTTCAATCCCCAGTACTGTGTTGGCTCCAGAACTAGCTCCAAACTGCATAGTGAGACCCTGAATCAGAGAAAAAGAAAGGAGAAGAAAGTATATGCAATAGATTAAACAAAGGTAATGATAGAATATCAGATCTAGAAGGCAGGATTCCAGCTAATGAGCAGGAAAAGGAAGAGATTTTAAAAACAACAAAAGACCATGAAAAGTCAATCCAACACTCGCAAGATGAAGCAAAGAACTGGGGTGAATGAGAAAGCTGGAGATAGTGCAAATGCCATAAAGAACCTCTTCACATAAATCATGTCAGAAAACTTCCCCCAAAAGATGAAGAATTTGACATAGAATAATCAAAGCATACAGAATTCCAAACAGCAAAGACCAAAATAAACCTTTATCAAGGCATATAATAGTTAAGATTTTAGAAACTGAACACAAAAATAGATTATTAAAAGCAGAGACAAGAAACAAATCACCTATAAAGGAAAGTCCATCAGAATCACAGCAGACTTCTCAACACACCCTCAAATTGAGGAGAGCCTGGATTGAGGTATTTCAAGCCCAGAAGAAAACCTCCAACTGAGATTGGTATACCTCAAAAAACTATCTTTCAAAATTGATGGGGACTCAGGACAAATCCTGAGGGCATTTCACTGACCTTCTCAGACCAAAAAGCTACAACTCTTGTTGCACAGGTCCTGCTTTACCTTGGTCTTAA
>NW_004524604.1:18987774-18991255 GCF_000260255.1 Octodon degus | reverse complement strand
ATCTCACCAGCCCCGATACTGTATTTTTTATTTTATTTTGTGCTTTTGACCCAGGATCTCGCTATGCAGTTCACCCTGGCCTTGAGCTCATGATGGAGCCCATGCTGGTCTCGAACTCACAATGATCCTCCTGCCTCAGCCCCCCAAGTGCTGGAATTCAAGCATGCGCCACCATGCCTGGCTCTATTCAGCAATAATACAATGCAAATCAAGTATGTTTACCAGAATAATTCAAAAGAATTAAGAATTAAGGTAGTATTTCTGAATTACAAGTAGTAATTTCCTTCCTTCCTTTCTTCCTTATTCTCCCTATTTTCTTCTTCCTTCTTTCCCCGCCTCCCCCTCTCTTCTCTTCCTTTTACTTTTTTGGAATTGGGGATTGAACATAGGGCCTTGAGCATGTCAGGCAAGGGCTTCACTACCAACCTAGTGCTACTTTTTTTTCTTTTTGACATACAATTTCACTATGCACTTCAGGCTGACCTTGAACTCATAGCACTCCTGCCTTAGGCCCTTACTACTGGGATTACAGGGGTGTGTGTGATCAGCCCCGCTACTTTTCTAATAATCATTTGGAAATGTCTAAATACACATTCAGTTACAATGGCATGGGCTACGTGTACTTAGTGCCCAAGGGCCAATGATGCCATTGTGTTCCCATATACAGATGAGTCCTATATACAGCAATAACTGATGCTCTTGATACCAATAGTACTATGTTTAGCTATGCTACAATTAGAAATTAAATAATCATAAATAATCTACAAAATATAATTTATATAGCTGGGAATATTAGAGTAGAGAACAAGTAAGTTAATTAAAAGTTAAAGATACTTCAATCACCTAGATTTTCCAACTACTACTGACTCCCAAGACAAGAATCCAGCTTCTTTATCTAATAGGTTTGTGTCTTTTTTTTTTTTTAGGGAAGGGTCTCACTACTAGATCCTACTCGTAGTGATCCACCTGTTTAGAGCCTCCTAAGAGCTGGGATTATAGGCACACACCACAATGCCCAGTTTCAATTGCCGTCTCAGCGTGCCCTGGGGGCGGGGCTGGCACAGCAGGCCCGGGGTTTGAACCCCAGCCCCTGCACCTGCTTGCAGGCGCTTTAATCCGCTAAGCTATTTGGCCAGCCCTGTCTGTTTTTTTAAAATTAATTAATTAGTTTTTTTGATATAGGGTCAGTCTTGTTCTATAGTCCAGGCTTCTTGAACTTGCTTATGTAGCACAGGGGGGTGATTTTCCTGCCTCAGCCCCCTGAGTGCTGGGATTACAGGCATGTGCCACCACACCTGGCACTTGATGATTTCTTTCTTTCTTTCTTTTTTTTTTTAAAAGACAAGGTTTTTTTTTAATTTGTTTATTTATTTATTGTGTGTGTGTGGCCAGCTCAGCCCACGAGGGGGCGGTGCTGGCTGGCATGTGGTGCTGGGGGATTGAACCGCGGTCCCTGTGCTTTGCTTAGCTTAGCTTGTTCTAAGTAGGTGCTTTAGACCACTGAGCCATCTCACCAGCCCCAAAAAAGCGTACCAGCGGTTTCACAACAGCTCCCCAGCCCCTAATTTTTTTTTTTTTTGCGGAACCGCGGATTGAACTCAGGCGCAAGTATTCGCCGAGAAAGCGCTTATTCCACTGAGCCATCTTCCCCGCCCATGATTTCTTGACTATGCTGTCTAACTTCTTTTTCCAATAGAGACATTATAGTAAGATTTTATGTACATCTCTGTCTTCCATACATAATGTTTCTGCAGATGTGTGCTAAAGCTTAATGTCTTAAATTTCTTTTATATCTAAAGAATAACTTTAGACATAAACATATAGATTTTATGAACTTTAGGTTTTAGCACTAGGGGAAAAAAAGGCAAAAGTAGTAATATCTGGCTGGCTGTGACCTATCCATCTTCAGTCAAGTATGCAGTCAGCAGAGAGAACAAATGACAGGTAACGACCCCATTTTAACAGAGGAAGGGAGGCCAATGAACATCTTTAGAGAAAAAGTCCTGAAAGAGGACCTTGTCAGCTTACATGCAGTTTGGAAGGATTCTCTAGGACTGAGACTGTCCATTAGAGCAGGATAAACCACCTTAGCAGAAAAGCCATTTGCCACTTTTAACCAAAAATGCAGGCTTTGAATTATAAACAATTGAAATCTATTCTCAGAAGGTATTTTAATCAATGTGCCTTTTATAAATTTGACCAAAATAATTCAAAGTAAACCTCATGAATAATGTGTTCATTTTAAATTTTTAAAAATTTATTTATTTATGTATTTATTTATTTGGCACAGGGTTTTGCTACACAGTTCAGACTCATAGTGATCCTCCTGTCTCGGTCTCCCTAGCACTGGCATTACAGGCATGCACCACACCTGGCTTCAGGGCCAGCATGGCCTGTGGTACTGGGGGTTGAACTCAGGTCTTGTGCTTCTAAGGCAGGTATTTAGACTGCTAAGCCATCTCCCCAGCCCCATTTAAAAATTTTTAATGAATTAAAAACAAAAACAAAAATGAAGCCGGGGAGATGGCTCAGTGGAATAAGCGCTTCCCTGGCAAGCACAAGGGCCTGAGTTCAATCCCCAGCACTGAGGACCAAACCCAGAATTGTTTCACCACTGAGCTATATTTCAGCCCTTTTTATTTTGAGATAGAATATCACTAAGTTGCCCAGGCTGGCTTTGAACTTGCAATCTTCCTGCCTCAACTGAGATTACAGGAGGCGTGAGCCATTATGTGAGGGCCTATGCTTCTTCTTGAAATAAATTTAAAGGAGTAGCAAAATATCCTTCTAATATTTTAAAAGTTTATTGTTTTTAAATGAAATAATATGAACTACTGTACTCACATGCTGGTTCTGTATTAAAGCATCAAGATTGGGTTCACATGGAATGCTGAAAACCACACGAATTCTGCCTTCTGTGATCACATCACCTGAAACCTGAACCTTGGAGGTTAAAAAAAAATTCAGTTATCTTTTAGTCTCTTTCATTAAATTTTAAAAATTTTTTAATTTTTAATTTTTGGTAGAACTAGGGATTGAACCCAAGCACTGTGCTTGCCTATTCTAATTGGGAAGTGTTTATTTTAATGAGCCATCTCCCCGGCCCTATAAACGTAAATTCCTATGACTATAAGATTTTGATGCACAACCTGCCTTGTTCCTCCCCCCAGCCTTGTTTACAGAAAGAACGAGCTTTTTTTTTTGTTCCGGGGATTGAACTCAGGACCCTGCACTTGCCAGGCAAGCACTTATTCTACTGAGCTATCTCCCCGGCTCTTATTTTTCTATTTATTTGAATGGGTATTATTTTTAAGATACAATCTCACAATAAAAGTGGATAGTGGAAATTTTCTTGGAATTTGTAAGTAGATTTGATAATAATGTAAATTGAGCCATTTAATCCTATTTTAATATTTATTAATCATTCTTAATTATTTGCAAAAACTTTCAAAGAACCAAAAAAATTGCAAAAATAAAAACA
>NW_004524604.1:18985519-18986652 GCF_000260255.1 Octodon degus | reverse complement strand
GGCATGTGGTGCTGGGGGATTGAACCGCGGTCCCTGTGCTTTGCTTAGCTTGTTCTAAGTAGGTGCTTTAGACCACTGAGCCATCTCACCAGCACCCCCCCATAATGTCTTAAATGGGATTTTTTTTTCTCCCTCTATGTCCTAGAGTAAGATCAGATATTACATTTATTGCTCCCATAGCATCTTTTAATCTGGGATATGTCCACAGCTTTTGGTTTTTTTATACTATTGACATTTTGAAGAGCATGATTCATCTTCTCCTTTTCACTCTGGAATTCTCAATCCATCCACCCCCTCACTTTCTCCTACCTATCCCACACTAGTAACTAAACCAGAGTGCTCTACCATTAACCTCTACAGCCTTTTTATAGCTTCTGAGACATGCTGTCCAGGTTGATCTTGAATTTGTGATCCTCCTGTCTCAGCCTCCTGAGTGCTGAGATTACAGGCATGTGCCAATGTGTTCAAGATTGAAGATACTCAGTCAAATACTATTTCCGTAAGTTATATGAATGAATTTGTCTTTTTTTTCCCCCCTTGGCAATATATTTTGAAGACAAGTAAAATAACTGCATTAACTTGAAAGTACAAAGAAATTAAATTAGTAACAAATCTGAAACTAACTTCTCCTGTGCAGCCATAATAAGGAGTCCCCAGCATGAACACCACACTTCCAGGAGGAAACAAATCATCCAATGTTTTGATAATGGAGAATCGAGAGTCGAAAGCTCGGATGTCCTATGTAAAATGAAAGATAAAAATGAAATCTGTAAAAACTTGTATAAATTGTACATCATGCTTTTTTCTCTTGTGATTATGGCTATGCTGTTTGAATGTCAAATGTAAAAATTTCTAAATAACAAAATTAGAATCTATACTTTTCTAGATCCTTCACATATTCACTACACCATTTTCTGTGGCAGAGACTATTATAAGTTTTGTGTTACAGATGAAGAAAAGAAAGGACACAGTATAGAGGGTGAATCTTTTCCAAGATTATACCGCAAAGACAGCTCAGATAATCTGCACTTTTTCTCTGTATGTGATATTGGAGCTGAATCCATGATGTCTATACTGAGACCTTTTGTATTTTTAGTTTTTATTTTATTTTTTTTCTACAGTTTTATTGATAA
>NW_004524604.1:18951785-18976979 GCF_000260255.1 Octodon degus | reverse complement strand
GTCTTAATGAATAGAATGATGTGTTCTAATGGTGTTTGTAAATAGGATCACAAGTCCGCATCTTGTACAGCAATTAACCACTAAAAAGAATATATGCAGTGTATTATTTGTTGAAACTGTACTTCTGATTTGATTTGAAACTGTCTCATTGCTATCTGTTTATCAATAAAACTTTGAAAAAAAATTGATGGGGAAAGAAGATACTTCCATGACAAAGAATGCATGAGGAAATTCAAGACCACCAAACCAGCCCTTCAGAATACTCTGAAGATTATATTAGAAAGAGAATATGAAAACCACAATCACAAGAACACCAACAGAAAAACCCCACCAGGTAAGGCAAATAATTAAACAGAGGAGGAAAAAAAGGAAACACTAACAAGAAAAGAATATGTGAAAGACAGACCAATACATATCTGTTACGACTAGCAATATAAATGGTCTCCATTCACCAATCAAAAGAAACAGACTGGCACAATGGATCAAGAAGTAAGACACAAAATGCTGCATTCAAGAAACACATGTAACTCAAAAAGAAACTCATAAACTGAAAGTCAAAGGATAGAAAACAATACTCCATGCCACAGTAACCCCCCAGAAAAGCAGGGGTAGCTATTCTATTAGTAGACAATGTCAACTTCAAGGCAAGACTAATCAAAATAGACAAGAAGGTCACTACATTCTTGTTAAGGGAAAACTCTAATAAGAGATAATTATCATACCAAACACTAATGCATCCAACTATACAAAACAAATATTAACAGGCATAGAAAAATCAAAACAGCACTAAAACAATTGTAATGGGGGACTTTAATACCATTCTTTCTTAATTAAATCAACTAAACAAAAAATCAAAGAAATATCAGAGTTAAAACAAGCTTTTGAATAAATGGACTCAGATGTCTATAGAATGTTCTACCCTATAACATCAGAAAACACATTCTTCTCGGCTGCACATGGAATGTTCTCCAAAGTAGACCACATACTAGCCCATAAAACATCCTTAAGTAAATGCAGAGGAATGATCCCATGCATATTACTGGACCATAGTGCAATGAAATTGGAAGTCAATGGCAAAAGAAACCACAAAACTACATAAACATGTTGAACAACACCCTTTTGAACAATCAATGGGTCACAGAGGAAATTAAAGAAGAAATTAAACAATATCTACAATTAAAAAAAAATGTCAACCTGCTTTGAAACTCAATTTCCTTGTTATGTTTATGTTTCTCTTTTAAAAAAAATTATAGCCTTGAAAAACAAATGCTGATACAACATATCAGAACTTATGGGACCCAATGAAAACAGTCCTGAGGGAAATTTATAGGGAAAAATTCTCACAGCATGAAAACAGAAAGAGCTTAAATAAACAACTTAATGTTGAACTTCAAACTCCTAGAAAAAGAAGAACAAATCAAACCCAAAGCTTGCATGAAAGGAAATTATAAAGATCAGAGCAGAAATTAATACTATTGAGAATAAAAAAATAAAAAATCAATGAAGAGTTGGCTCTTTGAAAGATTAATAAAATTGATAAACTCCTAGCCAATCTTATTAGGAAGAGGAAAGAAAAGACCAAAATTCAAGCAATTAGGAATGGAAGAAATCACAATGGATATTGTATAAATCCAGAAGATCATCAATATCTACATCAAGAACCTGTACTCTAATAGAATGGAAAACAAAAGAAATGGACAGACTGCTAGGCACATATGAATTATAAAAACTGAATTAAGAAGATATATATTCTAAATAATCTGGTATCCGTCAATAAAATTGAAAATGTAATAAAAAAACTACTAACAAAGAAACGTCCATGTCCTGATTAATTAACTGCTAAATTCTGCAAGAAATTTAGAGAATTAATGCCATGAATGTTCAAACTCTTTAATGAAATTGAAAGATAATTTTCAAAATCATTCCTGAAAGCAAGTGTTATCCTGATACCAAAACCACAGAAAGATCCAAAAAAGAAATAGAAAACTACAGGCCAATCTGCCCAATGAACATAGATGCAAAAATACTCAACAAGATATCAGCAGACAGAATGCAACTAATCATCAAGAAAATTATACACTGTGATAAAGTAGTATTCATCCCAGAGATTCAGGAATGGTTCAAAATACACAAATCAATAAATGTAATACTCAATATTAACAATAATCAAATTATTATTGATTACTGTTACTAACAGTCATATTAACATATGATCAATAAATGTAATACATCACGTTGACAAAGCCAAAGACAAAAATCACATGATCACCTCAATAGATGCAGAAAAAATATGACAAAGTCCAACACCCATTCATGATAAAAATCCCACAGAATACTAGACTAGATGGTCTTTATCTCAATCTAATAGAATCCATTTAAACAAACCAACAGCTAACATCACACTAAAAGGTCAAAAACTAAAAGCTTTCATTGTAAAGTCAGGAAGAAGACAAGGATGTCCACTTTTACCACTTCTATTTAATACAGTTCTGGAAACATTAGCCAGAACAATTAGACAAGAGACAGAAATAAAAGGAATACTGACAGGAAAGGAAGAAGTTAAATTATTATTTGTGGATGACATGATAAACTACATAGAAGACTCCCAAAACACCAAAAGACTGCTAGATCTAATAAGGAAATCCAGTAGTGTAGCTGGATACGAAGTCAACAGTCAAACATCAATAGCATTCCTGTATACAAACAACAACAGATCCATCAATAGAGAAATTAGGGAAACTACACCCTTCACAATAGCACTCACCCCAAAAAAGAAATACCTAGGAATCAATCCAACAAAGGAAGTAAAAGATCTATACATTGAAAATTACAGTATTATAAAAAAAAAAAAAAGAGAGAGAGATCAAAGAGGGTATCAGTGAATAGAAAGATATGTCTTCTCATAGACAGGAAGAACCAACATAGTGAAAATGACCATACAGCCAAATCTGTCATACAGATATAACACAATCCTGGTCAAAATACCATTAGTCTAACTCTTAGGACTAGAGAAAACAATCCTAAAAATTCATTTGGAAAAGAAGAGACCTAGAATAGCAAAAACAACTCTGGGCAACAACGACCAGGCAAGGGTTGAAATTATACTACAAAGATACTGTGATAAAATCAGCATGGTACCATTAAAAAAACAGACCTGAGGATCAGTGGAACAAATTAGAATATGCAGAAACAACTCCAAGCATACCTAGCCAACTTATTTTTAACAAACTGCTGGAATAACTGGTTTTCCACATAATGAAGACTAAAGCTAGAACCATGTCTATCACCAGGCACCAAATTAAGTCAAAATGGATCAAAGAACTAAATATTAAAACAGAAACACTGGGCCGGCAAGATAGCTCAGTGGACGAAGCACCTGCTTAGGCAAGTGCAAGGACCTGTGTTCAATCCCCAGCACCATATGCCATGCTGGCCCTGCCCCCACATGTGCTGAGCCAGAACAGGCATGGTGGCATACTCCTGTAATCCTAGCAATGAGGAGGTTGAAAACAGGAGGATCATTATGAGTCTGAGCTGTATAGTGAGACCCTGTTCCAATGCATAAAAAAATTAAAAAACAAAACAAAACAAAAAACAAAAACAAAAAAACAACCCAACCCAGAAACACTGCATCTGTTGAAAGAGAGAGGAGGTGAAAATCTTGAAGATATAGGTGCAGGTAGAGAGTTCATGAACAAAACCCAGGCTGCATAGGAAACAACTTAAAGAATCAACAACTGGGATCTCATCTTATTACAAAGCTTTTGCACATCCAAAGAAATCATCAATAGACTAAAAAGACACACATAGTGGCAAAAAAAATTAGCCAGTTGTCCTCAGACAAAGGGCTTATATCTAAAATATATATAAAGAATTAAAAAAAAACTAGACCCCCAAATTCGAAGACCCAATCCAAAAAGGGGAATCTGAGATGCATATGCATTTCTCAAATGAAGAAATACAAGTAGGAAACAATTAGACGAAAAAATGTTCAACATCTTTGGTCATTTGCGAAGTAAAAGTTAAAACAACACTGAGATTTCACCTTACTCCAGAAAGATTGGCTATCATCAAGAAATCAACCTCGGACTCGTTCCCTGGCACCACCTACTGGCCATCAAGTCTGGGCATGGTGGCACACTCCTGTAAACCCAGTGTGCTGGGGAGGCTGAAAACAGGAGGATCACTATGAATCTGAGCTGCGTAGTGAGACCCTATATTAAATACATTAAATAAATAAATAAATAAAATAAACAAAACAAGAAATTAACCAATAACAAATGCAGTGGGCACTGTGGGGAAAAGAAACTCCTTGCTTCTGCTGGTGGGAATGCAGATTCCTGCAACTACCGTGGAAATCAAAATCAGTATGGAGATTCCTCAAAAGTTAAGATGAAAGGTCCTATTAGACCCAGTTATTCCCTTTCTGTGAATCTTCCCAGAAGAATTAAAAACAGCACACCACAGCAATATATGTGCATCCATGTTTAGAGCAGCATAATTTTTTATAGCTAAATCTTTTTTATTTAATTATATTTGGTACAGTGTCTCACTATAGAGCTTGGATCCATAGTGATCCTCCTTTTTTTAGACTCCCCAGCACTGAGATTACAGGTGTGTGCCACCATTCCCAGACTCAGCTGCTGGCTCAGCATGCCTAGGGGAAGGGCTAGCTCAGCATGTGGTGCCTGAGATTGAATCCTGGTCTCTGCACTTGCCTAAAGTAATAGCTAAATCTTGTAATAGATAAAACAAACCAAATCCCATCAACTAAGGAATAGGTAAAAATGCTGTGGTATTTTTATTAAATGGAATACTACTCAGTCATAAAGAAAGATAAATTTGAGACTTTTACAGGTAAATGGATGCTACTTGAGGTCATACTCATAAGTGAAATAAATCAGACTTGCATATATAAGCATCATATTGTCTCCCCAGTGATCAGAGGGAAAGAGGAACTAGGATGGAGAACAGGGAAGCAGGAGAATGGGAAGGGAAAAAGGAAAAAAAAAAAGCAAGTCAGTCATACTAATCGTGTCTCTTAATTCACTGAAAGGAGAGGTTTCTGTTAGTATTGATTGCAGGAAATTTTAATGCCCAACACCTTGTACTCTGCAACTATTTGAAAAATAACAATATGCATTGCATTAACCATTATTATTCTCCTACTGTTTTGTGTTACGAAATTTTGTTTTTTTTCTCTTTTTTTTTCAGTCTTTTTGAGACAGGGTCTCACTATGCAGTTCAGGCTGTCCTGAAGTGAGCTCACTTTGTAGCCCAGGCTGGTCTTGAACTTGTAACAATGCTCCTGCCTTATCCTCCTGAGTGCTGGGATAACAGGTGTGTGTAAATCACTTTTTCATAAAAAATCACATATGCAGAATATATAGAAAATTAATTACATAATCTCTATTATACTTTACTGAATTAATCTTTGCAAACAAATATTAATATAAACTTGATGGAAACTTACCTTGACAATGGTTTGATAAACAAAAGGAAGGATTTGTTTTGACCACTGCTTTTCTAGACGAACTTCACCATTATGATTTATTTGATATTTACGACCTGTGAGTAACTGAGCATACACAACTGTGGATGTTTCATTTATTATTATTCCTTTTCTTCTCAAGTAACTAAAAGAAATAAGAAATATAATCTAAGGTGATAATTATCATCCAACTAGAAAAAACAACAGATAAAATGAGTATTAATTGATAAAATTTTTTAATGAACTAGGGATATAAAGAGATTTTCTTAAGCAAAAAATGCTAATTAATAACAAGATTGGGCCGATGAGATAGCTCAGTGGTCTAAAGAGCCTGCTTAGGCAAGCGTAGGCAGGCACAGGGGACTGAGGTTCGATCCCCAGCACCACATGCCATGCCAGCCCCACCCTCAGGGTGAGTTGAGCCAGCCAACAACAAAAACAAAAACAAAAAAAACCAAGAAACCCCCCCCAAAAAAACCCAAGATTACAGCAACCCTAATACTCATTGGCAAACTATTAGTTTCTTCTAACATTGAGAATGAGACTGTAAGCCAATGAAAAAAGTACAAAATAACAAAGTTGCCGGCATTTCATAAGAGTATAGTATGTATATTCACATAGCCAACAAAAGAGGATATTCAATTTATTGGTCATCAGGGAAATGCACATCAAACCAAAATTAGACATTAAGGTACCCGAATGGCATTGTGGCTTGTTTTTCATTTGATCATTTGATCTTTCTTTCTTTCTTTTTTTTTTTTTTTGGCGGAACCGGGGATTGAACTCAGATCCTTGCGCTTGCCAGGTAAGTGCTTATTGTACTGAGCCATCTCCCTGTCCCCCCTTTTTTTTTTGTATTTTGTGCAGGGTCTCACTATGTAGCTTGGACTCATAGTGATACTTCTGTTTTCAAGTCTCCCAGGGGCTGGGGAGATGGCTCAGTAGGATAAGCGCTTGACTGGTAAACGCAAGGATCTGAGTTCAATCCCGGGTTCCGCAAGAAAACAAAAACAAAAACAAACTGAAATCTATTTAGGGCAGGGGAGATGGCTCAGTGGAATAAGTGCTTCCCTAGCAAGTGCAAGGGCCTGAGTTCAAGGGCCTGAGTTCAATCCCTGGTTCCACCAAAAAAAAAAGTAATGCAATACCTCAAGTCTCCCAGTGCTGGGATACAGATGTGTGCCACTGTGCTGGGACTTGGTGGCTGACTCAGCGTGCCCGAAGGCGGGGCTGGCGTGGCATGTGGTCAAACCCTGGTCCCTGTGCTTGCATAAGGAGGTGCTGAATCCACTGAGCTATCTTGCTGTCCTGTCATTTGATTTTTCTTGACAGTCACTGGCAAGTTAGAAATCTTAACATTTAAATTTCTATTAATGGCTACTTTTTATAGAGCATTGCTATGTAGACCAGGTTGAACTTGTGGTTCTCCTCTTCAGCCTCCTGGGTGCTGAGATAACAGGTAGCACAGCAGCCCCCTCATAGCAAATCAGTTGTAGCACTGGGACCCAATCACCTTCCCAAAGCTCCACTTCTGAATACATGAGGCTTTTGAGGGACACTCTAGATTTACACCATAGCATATCTCATTCCCTCTTCAAATGTATTGTCTGCTCTTCCTGAATGTCACACTTTCCCTTCTTATGTGTTTTTACACAGAACACTTCTTTGAATAATGCAAAAATCCAATCCACTTATATCTATATTCTTCTTTAGTTATCTGTTTTAACTTTTCCCATGACTATAACTCTTGATTATTCCTTTACCCATTCTAGTTTGACTTTTAGCCTTGTAAAATAGCTCTTAGTTGGTCTCTTTAAAACATCTGACATGGCTTATTGCTTTATTTTATAATATGATTTTTAGTTTTGATTTACACATGTAACCCTTTCCCAGTTCATCTCTTGTCTGAGTTTGTCTCTTTTCTTCTCCTTTGCCTTCACCAATATGTAGTGCTTTTCTTATGGCCACAGGGACTCACAGCTAAGTCTTTCATCATCTTGAAAGATACTTTTTTTTCACTTATACCTTAATTTCTACTCCTCATTTTAATAACAGGTTAGTTGACATTTCTTTGGGAAAGGTGGAAAATTCCTCTGAAGACAAGTCAAACTTCCTCTATTAGGTGGTCTCAGAGTACCACTTCTCCAATAATTATTATATTGCAGTTTGACCAAATGTCACATGCCAATGGCTGTCCTATTCTCTTGCTAAGTTTCAAGAGTGTAGGGACTGCAGGTCTATAGTGCCTACTATTATATCTAGTGGTAGTGCTGATATTTAGGTATGAACTCATGAATATCATGTATAAACAAATAACTGAACTTTTCATCTGAAGTACTTTGAATGAGTTTCAGTTTTTCCCAATCAAAAGAATTTTGTCTAAAATGATATTTATTCAAAAAACAGTAATAATTACCGGGGGGCCTCAATACTAGCGAAAAATTAGAATATAATATTAAGAAAAAATAGACATATCTTTACCTTTACTGAGCATATTATGAAGTCACTAACATAATCACATGGTTTATTATTGATTTTATATGAAAAGTTTAAAATGATATGAGTTATAACAAGGATATATTAATTTATATTGTTGGGAGGTAAAAATGTGTTCTACCTCCATCTGTTCAAAGCTATGCTTATGTCCTTTTATACTAGGCCTAGTATTAGCTCCAGAATTATAGAGTGGGTATCTTTTTGAATTCTCTTCAAGTTTATTTAAGGATGTTATTACAGTTTAAACAAGAGTGTTGATGGATATACATTTACAGCATTATTTTATGTCAATATCAGCTTCTAGCACTCTGTCTTGGTTTTGAGATTTCCCATATTGAAAGAAAGAAAGAGAGGAAATGTTAGAATGGACATGGGACAAAAAACATTGGTGACCTTGAAAATTAGCACTGTGAGGATGTCCAGGTTTTTAGTTTGTTTAAGAGGTAGAGATTGATTTCTAAACCATCTGAAAACTGGGGGAAGGGAAGTGGGAAGAGTGAAGAGGGAAAGATGATAGGAAACAGTCATCCTTATTTTCATTACTTTCATGTGTGGGAGAAATTAAATAACATTATGGTTAAATAGCACTCAAAGTCAGACAAGATATTAAATATTAATTCTGTTTGATAAGAGTAACTTATGTTTAGCATACTCACTGTTCCGATATTCCCTGTACTTCTTTTATCCAGCTAGATTGCTCTTTATCTCCAAGATGGATCACTTTAGATGGTGGAGCAGTTCTTCCAAAGTACAGCTTCTGAGTCCCTGGAGGTTCTTCCAAGTAAAATCTTAAAAATTAAAAATTACATATCATCAAATTTGCTCCTCATTATACAGTTCTAACTATGTGGGTCTTTAAAATGAAGAAAATTTTATATAGTAAAATATAGTAAAAGATTTCCTTTTTAGAAACTATAAACTTCAGGAGATGAGATAGCTTGGTGGGCTAAGCACCTGCCTAGCAAGTGGAAGGACCCAGGCTCGACACCCAGTACCACATGTCGTGCTGGCCCTAGAACCCCTGGAACGCCATGCTTGCCAGTGATACTAGGTGTGATGGAGCACTGGGGAGGCTGAGACAGGAGGACTACTATGAATCCAAGCTGTATAGCGAGACCTTGTACCAAATAAATAAATAAATAAATAAATAAATGATTCAAAAATTATAAACTACAGAATAAGGACTTGTAGAAAATTTGAAAGCCTAGCTCAGTGGTACCAGTAGTTCTTGCTACTTGGGAGACCTGCGTAGGAAGAGCCCAGACTGTGCAATGTAGTAGGACCTCATCTGAAAAACATCAAAGACAACAAAACCCAACCAAAAATCATTTCATTTATATTCACTCCAAGATGAATTAAATACTTAAGTATAAATAAAACATGCATGATCATATTTGGTCTTTATGATGAAAAATTTCATTTCTCTGGTGAAGAAATGAAAGCTTTAAACCAGAAGATACATAGTACTATTCCCATAAGCTGAAACATACTACATAGCAAAGAGGCCAAGCTTCCTCAAGTTGATCTATAGGTTTTAGTAAAATTTTAGTGACAATCCACCCAAAATTTTTTATAGTTACTAAACAATCTATTCTAAAAATTATAAGGAAAAGCATAGAACCTAGAAGAGCTACAGCAATTTTGAAAAAGAAAAGAAGTATTGAAGGAATCATTCTACTTGATATTAAGACTTATTATACATCTACAGGAATCAAGAATAGTGTGATATACATATAAAACTAAACCATGTAAATCAATGAGACAGAAAACCAAGAAAAATATACACCAATATACTAACAGTCTTCTGACAAAGATACAAAAATAATCCAAGGGTGATAATCTTTTTGACAAATGAGGCTGCAGGAATTGAACATTCATAGACAAACATGACACTTGACCTAAGTCTCATACCTTATAGACAAGTTAATTCAAAATGGAGCAATGATTTAATTAAATTAATTCAAAATGGATCACTCTTTTGTACCAGGGATTGAATTCAGGATTTTACACATCCTAGGCAGTCTATTTGTCCACTGAGTTATCTCCCTGGCCCTAAAACTAGATCACTTTTAAAAGAAGTTGAAAGTATAAAGCTTTTCAAAGAAAATTCAGAATAAGAGAAAAATCTTAGGGATCTATAGCTAGGCAAAGTGTTCTTACATATGATACTGAAAGCATTATTAGTAATCTGGACTACAACAAAAAAGGTAGGAGACCTGAATGTTGACTCAAAAAAAAAAAAAAAAAAAAAAAAAAAAAAAAAAAAAAAAGCCCAAGATTTCATAGAGAAAAGCACATGTCAAAAAGGTTAAAAAAAAAAAAAATCACACAAGACTGACTTTTCCTTAGTAACATGATATGGCGGAGCATAACTGAGAGATGTATGCAGCAGAGCTAAGGAAAAAGGACTTCCTCTCTAAAAATTCTAAGCTCGTGTGAACAAAAAATAAAAAAAAGTACTATATTGCAAGCAAGAGTGATTCCCAAAGTATGAAGCATCAGAGAAACATGAAGCAGAGCTATATGCTGCCTAAGTTTGAAGGAAAATAAAAACTAAAACAAGGTTATGAATTTGTCCAGTAGGGTAAAAATGCTGGCCTTCGAAATTCCATCCCAGTAGATAGGTAGAAGCAAAGTCCAAGTCCTGCAGAATAGATAGGACCAGGTAGAAGGAGGCAAGCAGGTAGCAAGCAGGCAGTGAGTCCTTGATCAAGAAGTTTATACTGAAAAGAGAACTAGAAATATAACTATAAGGCTGACAAAGAAAAACCTATGTATTCAAGGTAGAATGACTGTGAACATGGACGAAAGACATTATTCTCAGCCAAGCATTGTGGCACATGCCTATAATCACAGCACTTGGGAGGTTGAGAAAGGAAGATTAGTATGAGTTTGTGGCCAGTCTGGGCTACATAAGCAAGTTTAACACCAGCCTACACTACATAATGAGACTCAGCCTAAAAATATTATTCTTAAAATAGAAGATACAAGTTGGTGAACGTGCCTGGAATTCTAGCATTGAGGAGGCTGAGAAAGGAAGATTTCCAATATGAGGCCAGTCTGGGCTACATAGCCAGGACTTGTCTCAAAAATCTTTTTAAATAGTGTCTTTATAAAAAAAATGAATGTATTATTTAACTGAAACCCAGGAAAAACATAGTAAAATAAGGCTTTATGTATATTATAAATTATTTTATTGAGAAACAAATAGCAATAAGACAGTTTCAAAACTGATTAATAGGTCAGTTTCAATAATTAATACATTGTACATTGTTATCTTCTTAGTGGTTATACAGCGAGTGATCATCTCTCTCTCTCTGTTTTTTTTTTGGTGGAACTGGGGATTGAACTCAAGCCCTTGTGCTTGCAGGCAGGGGCTTGTTCTACTGAGCCATCTTCCCAGCCTTAGAAATTCTTATCAGAAACAGAAATGTATTTTCTAAATATTATAGTATTTGCTTGGAAGGAAGATATGTAACTTCCAAGTTATTAAAAAGAAAAGGAATAGAGCGCAGTGGCCGGGGTTCGATCCCCAGAGTGCTACGCCGGCCTGGCCCATGGGGTGTGCTGAGACAGCCATTGAGAGTGGACGTGGTGGCGTGTACCTGCAATCCCAGCACTTGGGAGACTGAAAACAGGAGAATCACTATGAGTCTGATCTACACAGTGAATACCTGTAGTAAATACATTAAAAAAAAAAAAGAAAGAAAAAAGAAAAGGAAGAAAACAAAGAATAACGTTTGCATCTAATATATTACAAGAGGTATAGACATACTATAGATCACAGCTGAACTTCAAGTGGTGTGATTATAGGAATTTTATGCTTACTACAGAGTATAAATGGTCTTCTAGTAACTTTATCACTTAAAAACATCACTGGAAGCTGGGTGTGCCAGTGCACACCTGTAAATGCAGCACTAAGGAGACTGAGGTTGGAGGATGGCATGAATTCTAGGCCAGGATGGACTCTATAGTGAGTTCAAGATTAGCTGGACTATACAATGAGACTCTGTCTCAAAAAATTAAAAAAAAAAAAAAAAAGAAGTCAATTGAAAAAGCAAAGCAAATATAAGTTAGAAACATTATAAATCAAACATTACTTACTTAGTTTCTCCATCTGATACAGCCACAACTCTAGCTTCTTCAAGGTGAGGCCAATTAACAAAGACAGACTTTCCAAGCACAGATGAAGCTACATTTTCTATACTCTTGAAGGACAAACAGAAAAATTAATTCATGTTTTAGGTCTGAGAGAAAACTTTAAATAGGTAAAATTTAAAGTTAGCTTTACATTTAAAATTTAAAGATAGCTCAGCGGACTAAAGTGCCTCCTTAGGCAGAGTGCAGTGGCCAGGGTTCAATCCCCAACGTGCTATGCTGGCCCTGCCCTGGGGCGTGCTGAGACAGCAATTGAGACTGGGCATGGTGGCACATGATAGTGTACGCCTGTAATCCCAGTGCCTGGGAGGCTGAAAATGAAGAATCACTACAATGGGATCTATGTTGTGAGACCCTGTAGACCCTGTACTAAATACAAAAAAAAAAAAAAAAATTTCTAACTTCTACCTAAGCACCTCTCTTCCCCCAACCCAAGTACTAGTGATTGAGTGCTGAGCTATGTCTCCAGCCTTTAAAAAAAATTATCTCTTCTGAGAGCCAGGCATGATGGCACACGCTTTAAACCTAGCCTGTGGGAGGCTGGGCAGGACAGCTGCAAATTTCAGAGCAGACTGAGCTACACAGTGAGGTTAAGGCCAGTCTGAACTACATGATGAGACCCTGTCTTAAAAAAAAATAAAAGAAACAAAAACCAACTTGTTTTGAGAGAGAGGATCTCACTAAACTGTCCAGGTTGGCCTCAAACTTATAGTTCTCCTGTCTCAGGAGATTTTAATTTGTGGCAGGTAAATGAAAAAAAAAAAAAAAAAAAAAACAAAAACAATAAAAAAACAAAAACAAAAACAAAAATAAAATAAAAAAAACCCACCTGAGTTAAAGATGGGACACAGGTTCAAATTTGGGCCTTTCAACCTTTTACCTCAAGAATCTTAGGCAAATCATTCCGTTAGAGACTCAGTTTCCTATCAGGAGAAGAGTACCCCCTTTGTAATGATGATAAAAGAAAATAGTATCAACAAAAACTTTATAGTTGTCATTTGATTGTTATTTTCCTTTTGGGTATCTTCCCAAAACAATTAAAAAAACACGATACCATAGTTATATATGTGCACCCATTTTATAGCAGCACGGTTTGTGCTAAATCTTGAAAAAAACCCAAAGGCTCATCAACCAAGGAACGGATTTAAAAAAATGTATTAATTTTATGTAATGGAGTACTGTTCAGTCATAAAGAAGGATAAATGTGAGACTGTTATAGGTAAATGTATGGCACTGGAGACCATACTCCCTAAGTGAAATAAATCAGACACACATATGTAAATACAGTTCTGTCTCCCTGGTGTGAGTAACTAAAAGACTAAATAAGGTCTAAAATGTACAGCAGATATTGTGAAATGGGAATTGTTCAAAAGGAAAAATAATCTAGAATGAGGAAAAAGAGGTGAGGATGGAAGAGAAAAGGGAAAAAATGCAAGGCAGGTATACTATGTGTCTCTTAGTTCATTGAAAAGGAAGGTTTTTGTCCTAATATTGAATGGAGAAAAACTTCAATGACCATATCTTACATTCTGAATAACTACTTTAAAGATAATGATATAAAATGTATTAATTATTCTATTTTTGTTATGAAGTTTTGTTTTATAAATGCAAAGTCTTGTGTAAATATTTTGCAAAAAGTATTTTAAATAAAAATTCTAGTAAAAGGAAACAATTATGCACTTCAGTTTATAATTTGGAGAATAACTGATATCAAGTGGCTTAAATTTAAATTTCTGTTTAGCTTTTTATTATAAAATTTTTTGGTAACTTTTAAAAATACATTTTAGTACAAGGACTACAGGCTGTCATTATACAGATCCGATTCATAGTGATCCTCCCATTTTCAGCCTCCCAAGCACTGGGATTATACCACCACGCCTAGTCTCAGTCACCTTCTTAGTAAGCGCCAGGGGTTGGGGCTGGCACGGAATACCAGGGATAGAACCTGGTCCCTGCGCCTGTATAAGCAGGAGCTTTTTAGTCTGCTGAACTATTTGGCTGGCCCTTTTTTTCTTTGGTAACTTTTGCTTTGCTTTTTAGAGACAGGGTCTTACTATGCAATTCAGGGTGGGCTTGAACTATGTAGACTACGCTGGCCTCAAATTCGCAGTGATCTTCCTGTTTCAGCCTCTGGAATGCTGGAACTACTGGTGTGAGCCACCGTGTCCAGCTCCATTGAGTGGTTTTAAGACCTTCCAATAACTCAACTCCCCTCTTTGGCATAGGTTTTGCTTGATGAGCTGTCGCTTCTCACGGCTATGTTTTGTTTTGGGTTTTCTTTTTTTTTTTTTGGTTCCTCGAATGCCTTCAGGGCACTATTGGCCAGCAGGAGAGGTGTGAGGTTCGAACTCCAGCAACCTGAGGCTGACAGCTTTGTGGAAGCAGCCACTTAAAGGCCTGAGCTAGGGCCAGGCCCCCGGGTTTTCTTGAGATAGGGCTTCTCTACTACATAGCCCAGGCTGGCCTCACTCTCACAGCAGCCCTTTCCAGTCTCCCCAGTGCTGGGAATATTGGTGTGCCCCACCATGCTCAGCTGGTTACACTTCTAGTCCCCCAGTCCTCTGTGCAATGATAAACTTTTTTTTTTTTTAATGATAAACTTCTTGATCAAGGGCTTTAATTTGCTACCTTTACTTCCTTCTATCTAGTCCTAAGCTAGTCACCCTCGATTCCTCCTGTACTGAAGATTGAACCCAAGGCCCTCACACTGAGCCACATCCTCAGCTTGTTTAGTTTTTGAGATAAGGTCTTGCTAAGGTGCCTAGGCTGGGCTCCAGCTTTTGGTTTTTTCAGAGTAATGGCTCTTAGAAGTTGGACTTCTGCTTTATGAGTTTACCAGAACAAAATTTTCCAGTCTCAACATCAACATCCTAATGGACAGATTCACAGACTTTGTTTCAGTTTTTGTTTTTTCCTCAGACTTACATAGCACACAACCCCTGTTCCAAGCTTCTGTGGTACTACTTGACTTACGAATCATTCTTTTTTTTGGCAGAACTGGAGATTGAACTCAGGCCCTTGTGCTTGCCAGGGAAGTGCTTATTCCACTGAGCCATCTTCCCGGCCTTGAATCATTCTTTTTTTTAACTTCTGGCTTCACTGTGTCACGTTTACTGGTTTTTATTTATGTGGGGCCTATGAACTATCAGTGTACTCTCTTTTAAGGGAAGTGAGCTTCAACACCCCAGCTACCTATTCTCTGTTGACAATTTGTCTCCCATCCAAGTACAAACCAGGCCCGACCCTGCTTAACTTCCGAGATCAGACGAGATTGGGTGCATTCAGGGTGGTATGGCTGTAGACGACACTTTGTATAACCCTCTCTCTGTCCAATCTCTATCTAGTTTCAGGTATTAACTGTAAATAAATAGCCTTTCTAAACTGATTGGTGTTTCTGATTTTGTTTTTTTTTTAACACTTGATCTTAGCCAAGAGGCTGGGAAGTGATTGATGATTGTGTTTTGTTGAGAAGTCTTACTCTGTACTCTGAACTGGCATTGAGCTCACGATACAGCCTATGCTGGCCTCAAGCTCAAGTGATCACTCCGCCTCAGCATCTCAGGTGACTACAGGCACGCATCACCATGCCTGCGTTAAACTGAGTTTCTGTATTTGAACTACAGGACACAATAAAATGGTTAGACTATTTTCTTAATTGTAAGGATGGAACTAGAACTAGTAACGTTCAAAAGGCACCAAAAGAGTGGTAGAATCAAACATTTTAATATTGCTTTAAAATTCTACTGCTATTACTAATGTCTCTAAATCAACAACTCCTCTATTTTAACTTTTCTAGTCCAGTAAACTGTATTCTTTTCTAGATAATTTACCTGGACACCTCAGTCATATGTACTCTTTTCTTCCTCTCTTCTCCCTGTATATTTGAACAAATAATAGAACACACTCCATCATGTTCATGGCACTCCCACAGTTTGTGTTCTTATCAACTGTGCCACAAAGGATGAATGCGCAGGCTTTTTTTGCTATTGTTTTAATTTCTCCTGTGCAGTGGCACTGCCACCAAATTAATTTTATGAAAATAAAGATTTCAAAATAACAGTCATGTGAGTCATAGTATGTTATATATCTTTGGTAGACACACTGGCAGCTACAAAAACTTACACTGAATAAACACCTGACAAATGACCAATGAGTGCAATACTTACAAGTTCATTTGATTCTGTATTCACTAAGATTTCCAACATCATGTTTTCTCCACGACTGCTTTGCTGAAATACTTGAACACCACTTTTCTTCAAAAAAAACTTCAAAAGAATTTTACAAATTAATTTTAATTATTTCTCCATAATCACTTAGCATAACAAAGTGAAAAATTATGAATTAAGTAATCACTAACTTTGTGTTTGATGTGTTTCAGAGTAGGAAATCCACAGAAATATAATGCCTTCTGGTCAACTCTGGTTATTTTATTTTTGTTTATATCTACATGCCAAGCATCTAGTGATATTATTTTGTACCTAGAAAATAAATCAAGGTATTTAAAATTCAAACATTATAAGTAATTAGAGTTTTTAACTTTTTCCTTATTGTTTCATAAGAATATTCCTTACTTTAAAAAACGGACAAATATTCAAAACAAAAATCCTCTACAAAATTTTAACAGAAAGAGAAACAAAATCTGACCTAAGGGATCAGCTATAGGAAACGTATGACTGATGTACTAATCCTTGGAAAATTGGACTTAAATCATCACCTTTTATTATTATTTATTTATTTATTTTTGACAGTATCTTGCTATGCAGCTTAGGCTAGCTTTGAGCTCTCTACATAGCTCAGGCTGGCCTTAAACTCCCAGAAATACTCCTGCCTCAGCCTCCTGAATACTGGAATTATAGGTGTGCACCGCTATGCCTGGCTGAACTACTAGGTTTAAGTGATTCAACCTAGTTCAGCCTTCCCAGTGGCTGGGACAACAGGCTCAGGCCACCCTACTTGGTTCATTATTAAATGGCCACCATGAACTTACTGATAATTCTTCAAGTAGATATCAAAACTCTTTTGGTGTCAGGGCTTACTTGTTACTGAAAACTACCAAATAATCTTACCTTGTATAGCAATGTTCTATGGCAGGGAACTTTTCTGGCCATGGAGATGGGTAGGTGAACTCTGTGTCTTTATCATACCAGCACATTAGGCACTCACTGTGTCGGTTTCTTTTCCTCTCTTCCTCTTTGAGGGCATGGTTACATGACTCCATGGCTCCCAACAATCTCTTCTAAATGTAAAGAATGAAGACAAGGATTAAAATTACAAAAATTCCCTAAGGTCAACACACAGAATAAATCTTTTCCCTTCCTAGCAGAATTATTACTTGTGCTCTTGAAAAACCTACCAAAAATTCTTTTCCATTTAAAAACAATATTTTATTTATTTATTTGGTACAGGTTCTCACAGCCCAGACTTGTGATGATCCTCCTGTTTCAGCCTCCCTGGCACTGGAATTATAGGGATGTGCCACCACACCTGGACTCTCTTGTGGATTTAGCGTGCCAGAGAGTGGGGCCGCAGAATAAAGTTTTTTTTGTTTTTTTTTTTTTGTGGAACCGGGGATTAAACTCAGGCCCTTGCGCTTACCAGGGAAGTGCTTATTCCACTGAGCCATCCCCCGGCCCCGCAGAATGAAGTTTGTAAAAAAATTTTTAAATTATTTTTTACTTTTTTAAAGAATACAAAATTTAGGAAAAAAAGCATTAGAAATGATACAAAATATCACTAAACAAAGTAATAGGAATTCCACAATGGTGGCTGTATTACATATTGTTTGTGTTTATATTATAGTTCCAAGTTTTTATTTCTGATGTGATCTCTTAAGTTCTGTAAGCAAGTACATGGCTGATGTGAAAATGTCGATAAGTAATTTAAATATGCAATACATATTAAGAATCCAGTATTTTATTCATATTTAATGTTCCTGTTAACTACACATTGCATAATATAATAGGAAACTCCTGACAAAATAGCAAGACTAGTGAGATGTCACATATGTCCTACAAAAAAGCCAAGAAACAAAACATATGTGTGGTCAGTGAAAGCAGTATTATGTGTCAGGAACGTTGTCTCATCATGTGTGAAGACTGACTTATGTGTGAAAAATGAAGTAAAGATTTTTTTCTTGCAGAACACAATTGTTATTTTCATTTTAGTTCATACAGGAATTTATTTCTGCTGTTTTTTTTTTTTTTTTTTTTTTTTGTTAATTTGAGACAGGGTCTTGCTGTGCAGTTCAGGCCAGCCTTGAGCTTACTTTGTAGCCCAGGCTGGTCTTGAACTCTCAACAATCCTCCTGCCTCAGCCTCTCAAGTGTTGGGATTACAGGCCTGTGCCATTATGTCCAGCTTATTTCTGTTGTTTTTCTTTAAATTTTGTATGCCAAAATCTAGTCAATGATGAAAATTTGGAAGCTTTTTTTATAAAAACTCAGTATTAAAAATAGAATACTAAAAACCCCCCACAATACATTTTGTTATATTTTTCCTGGTAAGCACTCTTGTTTAATACCATAATTCATCAATAGAAATATTCTAAAGAATTTTTTTTTTTTTTTTTTTCCTGGAACAGGGGATTGAACTCAGGCCCTTGCACTTGCCAGGCAAGCGCTTATTCTACTGAGCTATCTCCCTGGCCCCTATTCTAAATAAACATGGGTTTATTCTTGTTTATGAGAAAAAAAAGTGAGATGCTCTGTGGGCTAGAAATAAGCAACAAAAGCAAAGGAAACTGAATCAAACTAATAATCAGGGGCTGGCCAGATAGCTCAGCAGACTAAGTGCCTGCTTAGGCAGAGCGAAGTGGCTTGGATTTGTTTTTTTTTGTTTTGTTTTTGGCAGAACTGGGGATTGAACTCAGGCCCTTACACTTGCCAGGGAAGTGCTTATTCTACTGAGCCATCTCCTTGGCCCCTTAAAAGTTTTTTTTTTTTTTTTTTTTTTTTTTTTTTTTAAAGAGATTGATTCTTTTTTTGGCGGAACTGGGGATTGAACTCAGACCCTTGCACTTGCCAGGGAAATGCTTATTCTACTGAGCCACCTCATTAGCCCCAGTGGCCTGGATTTGATCTCTGGGGTGCTGTGCTGGTCCCACCCCTGGGGCATGCTAAGACAGCAATTGAGACTGGGCATGGTGGTGGGTACCTGTAATCCCAGCACTTGGGAAGCTGAAAACAGGAGAATCACTATGAGTCCATTCTAGTGGTGAGACCTTGTACTAAATACATAAAAAAATAAAAAAGGAATAGATAAAACTAATAATCTGTGTACAGCAACAGAACGAAGAGCCAATCTATGGAATGGGAGAGAGTCCTTGCAAACTATGTCTCTTAGGTGGCTAACATCCAAAATGTATAATAAATTCAGTATGAACATATGTGAAGAACTTAGCAATGAAAACTGATTTAAAAAATGGGCAAGGATCCTGAATGGACATAGTTGGTTGGATAACTCAGTGGTACAGTGTGTGCTTAGCATACATAAGGCTTTAGGATTGATGTCTAGCAAGGCAAAAAAAAGTTCCTATGTTCACTGCAGAACTGTATTCATAAGAGGAACTTAATAGCTGCTATTTAGCCCAATTTCAGAATTGTTATAGAGGACTCCTATTCCTATTCTTTTTCATAAAAGTAACCTATTGTGATTATATACTGAGAAAGTAGGGTAGAAGAGAAAATTTCTATTTTAAATTCTTAGGTGTCTGAATCAAGAGAACTTTCTACAAGAAAGAGCATTTGAGTAAACTCGTACATCTAAAGTCAATTTAAACATGTGGTTCTGGGGCCCTGGAGATAGCCCAATGGCATATGTGCTTGCCTAACAAGCACAGGGTCCCAAGTTCAATCCCCTGTATCACAAAAGGAAAAGCCAACAACAACAACAAAGAAACAAAAAATGAGGTTCTGGACTTGGAGCTCGCCGATGTTATGAGATGAGACTTGAACGGACACACCAGTGTGTTTATTATTTGGACAGGATGTGAATTATTTTAACCAAAAGGCAGAATATAACAGATGGTCTGCAATGATGGCAATATGACTGCAGTAATTCTATCCACCTTAGTATGTGAGAATTTTTCCTTATTCCTTAAGTTTGGGTTGGCCTTTGTCTAACATTGTAAAGCCATTCAGCTTTTTAACTAGCATACAAAAGTTCTAAGTTCTGCTGTACATCATAGAGTAGCTAAATGTCATTAACATAAATGATAATTAAACCAACTGCTCACTGAACAATATATGAATATATATATAATTCATATTTATTTGCACTGACCTCATCAATAAAAGGTATTAATACAACAGCCTCCCATTCTTGTTGTTTTCCATTTAGATCAGTTTTAAAATCAGGTGGATAATATTCTATAATCGGTGAGTCTTCACTGGTCATCAAATGCTGTAAAAATATAAAATAGTGTAACAGAAATATAAAAGCTAATATCAATATAGCTTATTATTAACGTATTTACAATATTTCCCTACATGTCATAATTTAAAATTTCTAAATAAAGTAAATTTTTATATTTTAGATACATTCCAATGTATATGCTATGGTCTTAGTTTCAACTAAGAATATTCTTAGTACTTTTCAATTTTATTAACCTAATTATGCAGTAAAACCACCTTTATTCTGAAAATTAATTTTGCCATTTTTGTTTTTTATTGTCTTTTTACTCTATAAAGATACTTAAATACTATTTTCTTATTTACTTCTTCAGTTCATTTCACAAATGTGTAAGTCTTTCCTTTAAACCTCAACTTAACAATTTACCTTCAAGAACCAATTGTCTGGGGAGATAGCTCAGCAGCATAAGTGTCTGCCTGGCAAGTGCCAAGGTCCTGAGTTTGATCCCCAGTAAATCCTCAAGTCTAAGAATCACTGTATCACTGACATCAAAGAAAATAATCCAACAACACACTTTTTTTTTAGAACTGGGGATTGAACTCAGGCCCTTGTGCTTGCCAGGCAAGTGCTTATTGTACTGAGCTATCTCCCCGGACCCAACAACACACATTTTGATTGGAGATTTTGTAACAGAGGTAGACAAACAAAGAAGGCAAAAGGAAAGCATGAAAGATTATGATACAACATTTTTGTGAAAGAAATAAAATGGCCTATTTCTAGGGCAATACTCAAAAACTTACTATCATATGGCATGTACACCAAACAAATAAAACAGATACAGTTTTAATATACGTAACATGACCACAGTGGCCCACAGGAGTTGAATATCAACGTTCAATATACTCAAAAGAAGAAAAAAAGGACCCTCACCCCCTAAAAAAACCTTGTAAGAGCTGGGCATGGTGGTGCATGCCTATAATCCCAGCACTCAGGAGGCAGAGGAAGGAGAATTGAGTTTGAGACCAGCCTGGGCTACAAAGTGAGCTCAAGGCCAAGCTGAACTGCATAGCAAGATCCTGTCTCAAAAAGCAAAAGCAAAAGTAAAAGCGAAAGCAAGAAAGAAGCTTTCAAAGAAAGGGGGGCTAGAAGTTAAAGGATAGGTTAAGGTTTAGAAAGACAGAAAAAGGCTGGAGATATAGCTTCGTGGCACAGCGCCTGCAATCATAAGCTCAATTCTCACTCTCAATAGCAAACAAAACCTGAAAGACATAGAAAAGAGCCTGGCAGTGTTGACGGAGCACTGTGCATATGTGTATGTGTACACACCTGTCTATCTACTTCAAGTCCTGAAATTCGACCACAGAATTAGAACAAACTGATATTACTTTTCAAGGACTTTGTTAAAGAAATGAACTGTATTTAGAACTAAAAACAAATGTCTTTGTTTATTAAATAAATTTGGCTACTATTGCTTCTAGATTTGGACAAAGAACGCATATATCAAAAATATATATAAAACATTCAATTCCAAAGAGAAAATTCAATTTTAAAACCTACCTGGTAGCATGCAGGAAGCAAATTTTTGCTAGCAGCTGGAAGTACAGCAAGCAGCTGCTCAAATGGCTTAAAAGGTTTTCCTAGTTCAAAGTGGACTTTGAGTGTACTGATGTTTCGGATATCAGATAGAAAAGGCGCATAATGATAAGGATAATACCTATAAAACAAAATGAGCTTTAGACAACAGGTAAACTTTTGTGAAATAGGTCAACATTACTTTTTCTATATTTTACAGCACATAACAATTTTAACGGAAAATCAAGCATCACTTATAATTCTATCACCTGAATATAAGAAATTAGCAATGCTAGACAGATCTGGTGGTACACTCCTATAATCCTAGTACCCCGGAGGCTAAGGCCAGAAGATTACTGAATTTGGGGCCAGCCTGAGCTACATGGTGAGACCCTGTCTCAGAAAACAAAATAAAACAAAACAAAGTAATACTAACAAATTCAGGATTCATTACTGGAAACCAGCACAGTATTCCTCAAAGTGCAGTTTCACATTTCTAAAACTGGATGTAGGCCACTGTATTCTCACTTCCATGGTGGCTTTGCCTTCATGCTATAGGGTGGAGAACACTTTTCTTTCTGTGGAACTGGGGATTGAACTCAGGCCCTTTTGCTTGCCTGGTAAGTGCTTATTCTACTGTGCTATCTCCTCAGCCCAGCACTTCTTTTTCTATTTTTACTTGGCCTAACCCTGCTCTGCAGAGCCTGTTTCTTATATTTAATAAAACACTGCTGTTAAAGAAACAAAAACAAAAACAAAACAGAAACCAAACTGGATGTATCAGGTCATTTCAGAATAAATATAAAATACTGCTCTTTGTTCTTATTTTGTGTGTGTGTTTTCCATACCAAGATTAAACTCAGGACCTTGCACTTGCCAGGCAGGCACTTGTGCTGCTGAGCTATATCCCCAGCCCTGCTCTTGATTTTGAGATGTGGGCAGAGGCTTCTTGATAAGTTACCCAGTCTAGTCTTTTTTTTTAAGTGGCTCACGATTTCTTACCTCCCTGCCGCCTTCCTTCTCCCTCCCTCCCTCTTCCTCCCTCCGCCCCCCCTTTCTTTCGCTATCTCCCCGGACCCAACCCAGTCTAGTCTTAAACTCTTGGTCTCAAGGGATTTTCCTGCCTCAGCCTCCCAGTGGTGGGAATACAGGTAAGTGCCACTAAGCCCAGCTTGTAACATGTTCCTGCTTTTTTTTTTGGGGGGGGGTGTTTTCTTTTACAGTGCTAGAAATGAGATTCAGTGTGCTAAGCAAGTACTCTACCAATATGCTATACCTCAGTGATGTATTGTTTCTATTAACGCCTAAAATATTGACTATGAATCTTTAAGTCAGGAGACTGGATATTAAGGAGGTAGTCTACAGATTTGACCCTGTGACTTCTGAGGAGGGGACTTAGAGCAGTGGAATGTCCTGAGAAAAGCTCAAGTTAGCTCACAAGGACAGGGGGAAGAACAAGGTATAACCAGTCTGAATTTATATGGCCACTACCAGTCAGTTGTAAAATTTGTCTTTCAACTAGTATACATATTATTAATTTGTAATGAAGATTAAACTATATCTTAATCATACACACTAATTTATTTTTAATACACTCCCATCTATACAAACAGAAATATTTTCAGAACTTTGAACACTGAATTTAAAAAAAGGATGGGAAAAAAATTTAAAAAATAAAAAAAGGACGGGAAAGCTTCTGAGGCAGAATGGCATAGGGAATAATGTAAGATACACAGACTTTGGATTGCATTTATTCTTGAGTATTTAACCATAGTTTCATCATTTATAGCAGAGAGAAAACAATGTTTACTTTAAGTAGTTTGAAGATTATGAAAGAAGATAAATTTAAGGACCTAGTCTTGATGTCTGGTAATAAGGCAGGAAGAACTTATGTTAACCTTCTTAAAAAATGCCAAATCAAGGATTTCATTAGATTTCTTTTTTCTTTTTCTTTCTTTCTTTTCTTTTTTTTTTTTTTTTTGCAGAACCAGGGATTGAACTCAGACCCTTGCGCTTGCCAGGGAAGCACTTATTCTACTGAGACATCTACCCAGCCGCTAGATTTCTGATTTTCATTAGATTTCATTAGATCAAGGTTTTTCATTAGACTGTTCTCCAGGGGGCCTAGAGAATCTGGCCAATGACTGTAAAAATAAACTTTTAGTAAGTGAAATCACAATTAATGCCACCACATTACTTTACATTGGTTTATGTTGCTGGACAGTGTTCTAAAAATAGAGCCCAGCAAAAGTGCTTTGAAACAAGAACTATGGCAGTACTTAAATCTCTACCTTTCACAATATGATTTTAAAAAATTTTTATTTTCTTAATTTGGCGGCTGGTTTGGAAATGTAGATGGAATTTGTTGGAATATAAAGTATGAGAGAAATGGCGAATTATTACTATTTGTAGTAAAAGTAACTACTTTCTTTTTTCTTCTTCCCTCTATATACAAATACTCATTCTTTTTTTTTTTTTTTTTTTTTCCAGAACCAGGGATTAAACTCAGGTCCTTGCGCTTGAGAGGCAAGCGCTTATTCTACTGAGCTATCTCCCTGACTCCTAAATACTCATTCTTTAAAGATTACTCTTATCAGAGAATAATTTTCAAACACAAAAATTTAGAGAATTAGCACTACCATGTAACTATCATTCAAGCTCAAGAACTATCAAGACACTGTCATGTTTGAGTAATCTTTCTTTCCTTTCTTTTTTTTTTTTTTCATGGTGATGGGGATCAAACCCAGGGTGGGCCTTTTCATGCAAGACATGAAGCCAGGGATATAGCTTAGTCACTTAAGTCCCTACTTGGCAAGTGCAAGGTCCTGAGTTCATCTCCCACTCCCACCCTATATGAACAAACAAACAAACAAATGAACAAAAAACATGCTAGGCAGGCACTACTACTGAGCTATAGCTCAGATTCTTAGTTCAGATTCTTCTCCATAGAGAATTTTATGTCCTTAGATTAACAAAGAACTTTTATAATAGGCCATCTGCTGGGGATGTCTTTCTTTCTTTCTTTCTTTCTTTCTTTTTTTTTTTTTTTTTTTTTTTGTGGGGGATGTCTCTCTTAGAAGTGTTAAGTATTTTTATTTAAGAACAGATTATCTGTATTTAAACTTGATA
>NW_004524604.1:18938535-18951685 GCF_000260255.1 Octodon degus | reverse complement strand
GAGCTGAGCCGGTCCACGAGACCAGGTATGGTGGCCTACGCCTGTAATTCCAGTACTGGAGAGGCTGAAAACAGGAGGATCACTATGGGTCAAGCTGCATAGTGAGATCCTGTACCAAATACATTAAAAAAGGGAAAAAAAAAAGGAAAAAAAAAAAAAAGAAAAGAAAAAGAAAAAGATGTTTAAATGAGATTCTTGTAGAATGAACCATTATACAAATATATGATCTTACCAACTCCAGGACTGAACACCATGATAGTAATAGTGCAAAATCCACTGTATTGCTTGAACATAACATACAGCTTGATCAGCCAAAAAGTCACTAAAAATAGAAAAGAATTCATTACGACAGTGCCTTCTGAAGTTAGGCCAGTTTCTTTAGAGCACATCTAGCTATATCATATTTTACCTCACATAGTTAACGAATTAGCTAAAAATTATATAATATCTGGAAATTACAATCAGAAAAAGTCCACAATATTAATAATTCCACCTTTCCACATGAAAAGCTTGCCTTATAGTTTTCCAAAATCAAGCATCAATAAAGTTAAGCCTGCTGTGTCTTCCACTTTTTTACATTGAACCCAGAGGTATTTTACCTTTAAGCTACTTTTTTTTTTTTTTAACTTTGAAAAAGCGTCTTGCTAAGTTGTCCTGGGGTTTGAACTTCACCGTGAACCTCCTGCCTCAACCTCTCTAGTAGCAGAGTACAGGTGTGTGCTCCCGTGCCTGTTCTGCTATACATATTTAACCAGTCAATGTAGTATATCTTTGGTTTAATGTTTGAATATTTAGCTAATGAAACCTTCTATAAAATGATGCTAACACTTCCTTATGTAGTGGGAATGGGACCAGAACGTACCAGGATGTCCTTAGTATATGTACAGCAGCTAGAATACCTTTTGAAAAGTGCCATATCAGCTGAACAGGATTTTTTCTAATCCTTTCTTTATCAAAATCCCAAAGATATTATTTCAGATTTGGGTAAAATAAATCTTCAATTTACCAAAACTAAATGAAATAAAATGAACTCCACCCTACTGCCAAAGTAATCATTAGAAATTCATTATCTCCATATTTCTGTAAAAATCACTCCATGATTTTACTATTTTTTAGCATTTTTAATTTTAATTCTTTTATGTATTTAGGACAGGGTCTACAGGGTGTATAGGGTCTCACTATGTAGATCAGACTTGTAGTGATGCTCCTGTGTCCAGCTTCCCAAGTGCTGGGATTACAGGCACGTGTCACCACGCCCAGTCTCAACTGCCATCTCAGTGCAACCTGGGGGCAGAGCCAGCATGGCACGCCAGGGTTCAAACCTCTGTACTGAGCTCTGTCTAAGCAGGTACTTTAGTCCACTGAGCTATCTGGCCAGCCCTCATTCCATGATTTTAAACATGAAGTTTATTACTTTATTATAAAACAAGAGTTTCCATATTACTCCAAACCTAGATAATGAAGCAAAACATTTTTTTTTTTTTTAATTTATTTTATGTATTTGGTACAGGGTCTTGCTACGCAGCTTGGACTCATAGTGATTTTCCTATTTCAGCCTCACCAGCACTGGGATTACAGGCGTGTACCACCATGCCTGGTTTCAGTGGCTGGCTTAGGAGGGTCTGGGGTGCAGTTGGCACAGCAGGTAGTACCAGAGATCGAACCCGGATCCTTGCGCTTGCCAGGCAGGTGCTTAGACCACTGAGCTATCTCTCTGGCTGCAAAGCATACTTTAGCATCTTATTGCAATCATTCTTCATTTTGGTAAGTGTCTTTTTAGAAAAGTTCCTCTTAACACCTTATAGCAATCACTATTTATTTGGTATGTTTCTTTTCAGTCTTTTTAAAAAAACAACTTTCAGATGGGGCCTTACTGTGCTACCTATGCTAACCCTGAACTTCTGGGCTCAAGCAATCTTTCTACTTTTCTACCTCAGTCTTGTGAATAGCAGGTGCACACCACCACATTCGCTCCAGCATTTTTTCTATACTAGGTTGGCTTTGCCAGCGCATTAGAGTATACTATAGATAACTACAATTTTATGTTCTGCATTTATTTTTTGGGACAGGGTTTTTATACATAATGCAGGGTATCCTCCTGCCTTAGCCTCCTGAGTCCTGCTGGGATTACAGGCATGTGCTACTATGCCTGGCTGGCCTGCCTTTAAAATTTATGTAAGCATCTTTCCAAATTGTTACAAGCTTTCTGTAATTTCCAGTTTAGCAGTTCTGTAGATTTTTTTTTTTTTTGCGGAAGCAGGGATGGAACTCAGGCGCTTATCAAGGAAGCACTTATTCCACCAAGCCATCATCCCGGCCCCCAAGTTCTGTAGATTTTGTAAAAGGTGTTAATCATGATGATGAGGCAGAGGCTAACTGTGATGTGTCCTCTTATCAGACATTTAGATTATTTGTACTTTTTAAAATGTATTTTAGTATGGGGTCTAGAGGGCCTCCCTACACAGATTGGACTCCTAGTGATCCTCTGTTTTCAGCCTCCCAAGTGCTAGGATTACAGGCGCGTGCTACCATGCAGTCTCAGTTGCCATCTCAACACGCCCTGAGGACAGGGGATTGAACCTCAGTCCCTGCGCCTGTCTCAGCAGGTGCTTTAGTCCAGTGACCTGTTAGGCTGGCCCTTAGATTATTTGTGTTTTTACTATTTTAAATAATTTTGTAATTAACATCCTTACATGTTAGCATCATCCTTACATTTGTAAGGACAAATTTTCTTTTTCTTTTTATTTAGGACAGAGTGTACAAGGTCTCACTGCATAAATCAGACTCATAGCGATCTTCCTGTTTATAGCCTCCCAAGTGCTGGGATTACAGGCGTGTGCCACCACACCAAGTCTTAATCACTCTCAGCATGCCCTGGGAGCAGGGCCAACATGCTAGGCCCAGGGATCGAACTCCTGGCCCATGTCTGTCTAAGTAGGTGCTTTAATCCACTGAGCTATTTGGCCAGCCCAAAAGGACAAATTTTCTATTTGGTAACATTTATCATAGGAATATAACATGTTCGAATTAACATCACCTTTTCCAAAACTATACCATACTAGTTGAAATCTACAGTAATTTGAAACATCCTCCTCACTACTTTGCCAAAATTATGTTTTCTGAAGAACCACAAAATCTAATTTTTCCCACTTTTTAAAATAAAAAGATAGGCAAAACCGTACTCTGATACCACATCTACCCCCATCTTCGTCATGTAGTAGGTTCTCCGGTACTGTCTGAACTCAGTCTCAAACAGATCATCATCTTCAGTCTCATCTTCTAAATTATCTGGGGAAGCCAGAAAGACAATAAGTGACAGTTATGAGTATCCTGTTTGCTACTCAGTGGGTTGGTGAATATATATATCAAAGTTAATACTTATAAACTGTTCCCTTTCAATATTATTGCTAGTACTAATAAAGCAAAAGTGTAGAAACTATTCAATCAAAGTAGTAACATATTAAAATAGTTTGTACTTACCCTTGGGAACTAGCATTTCACTTTCATTTTTGTCTAAAGCAGCCCAACATACAGAATTTTCCTGGCCCTATAAAAATCATAAACTGTTTTAAAATGAATGATGAGGCAGAACTTAAAATTCAGGCCATTCAAAGATATTCTATGAATGATTCACAACAATATGACTGAAAAATATATTTAATTATACATGTCTCAAAAATATAATTCTAGCTGGATTTTTTTTTTTTTTTTTTTTGGGTGGTACCAGGGATCGAACTCAGGACCTATCTTCCTGGCCCCCTCAAGAATATAATTCTAGAGTATCTCTTTTACTTAGAAAACAGTATATAATCAATACCAAATTCTTTAGTCATTTTTCAATTTTAGGATATTGATAAATCAAACTGAGTTGCTCTTAATATAGTCTGTTTATGGCCGGGGAGATAGCTTGGCAGTCTAAGCACCTGCCTAGGAAGTGCAAGGACCTGGGTTTGATCCCCAGAACTGCATGCCAGCCCCAGAATCCCAGGTGTGGTGGTGCCTGTCTGTAATCCCAATGCTGGGAGGCTGAGACAGGAGGATCACTACGAGTCCGAGCTGTGTAGCAAGACCCTATACCAAGTAAAGAAATAAAGATTTTTTTAAATTAAAAAAAAATACAATCTGCTTATGCTTGAATTCAATAGTTATAAATACCTATGTTCTGTATCTGAATTCTGACATTCTTAAGACTATTCTATCTTCATTTCTTTTTTATGCAACATACAATAATTCTCCCATCTTAGCATATCCTCCATATCCTGCCCATCTGGTTTCTGTCTGTTGTGATCTTACTTCTTTCTTAGCTTTCTGATTACCTACCTATGATAAGAGACTCAGCTCTTGCAACTCTCTTCTCTCCATTTCCTTTCGTTCATCCAACCTATGGCCTATACCAACACCATGTGCCCCAGGGCTTTTGCTGCACAATGTCTCTAATATTAGCCACATGGGTCATGAAGATTGGAGACATTTAAGGACCAAGCTCAGGCAGGGAACTTACAGAATACTGACATAATTTTATGCTTACAGATCCTCAAAAAGTTACAAAGCTCATTTTCTTAGGAGAAAAAAAAAAAAGAAAGAAAGAAAAAACAAACTCAGTGAAATACAGACTGGCTGCTGCTAAATTCCAACAGAAGAGCTAGGTAAATTGGAAAGACAATGTTAGAGAAAATGCAGGTAGCTGTCCCTCCTAAAGAAGAGATACTAGGTTTGAAACTAAATAGAATCAATCAGTGCAGTAAATATTATAGAAAACTTACAGGATCCCTTAATTATTGATAGGTTGAAGAAATTTTCAGAAGTTTCTGAAGCTAACATAAAGACACTTTTTTTTTTTTTTTTGTATTTTAGGGAAGGGTCTACAGGGTATTCAGGGTGTCACTGCTAGGTCAGACTTGTAGTGATCCTCCTGTTTACAGCCTCCCAAGAGCTGGGATTAGTCACACGCTACCATAAAGGCATTTGGCTGGCCTTGAAGTCACTTTGTAGCCCAGGCTAGCCTTGAGCTCACTGATCCTACTGCCTCAGCCTCCTCGAGTGCTGGGATTACAGGCTTACATGTGTGTGCCACCATGCCCGGCTGACACTTTTTTTTTAAAATGGGAATCAAGCTCAGCACCTGGTGCTTGCTAGGCAGGTGCTATGTTGCTAAACTATATCTCCAGCCCTTCATGAAGACATTCTTTAGCGCTTAGTAGAAAGCAGTAGTATATTCTAAATGATTCTACCATTAATTTATTAATCAAATAACATTTATCAGATATTATATCACTGATTACTCTCAACCTAGCCTACTGCTGTATTTCATACAAAAGTAATTTCTAGAGAAAATTCACTGTTCTAGTTAATGTTTCATACCAAAAAATGCTATAAATATACACATTTAAAAACCAGTGCTTTGCTCCATTGTTTTAAAATACAGTGGTTATTTAAATGGTTATATTTTATAAAGTGATTTTTTGAGCTCTTATATTTAGAAATGATTCCCATACTTATTAATAGGATGGAATAATAAAGAAAACAATTTTCTTCTTTAAGAGTTAAAACTAAGAAATGAATTTTTAAGGATCAGATCTAAATGACAGACTCTTAAGAGTAGAAAGAAACTAAAACAAGTTTTAGATCCTTATAGAAAAGAGAAAAAGAAAATAAGATAATCCCAAAAATCAAAAGAAGGAAAATGAGAAACAAGGAATATCAGTTTTACCTTTACAGGTAAAAAAATGAAAGGACACCTAAAAAAATGGACACCTTTGATTTTTTCTTTTCCTTGTAGTTCTTGGCTTCTTCTGCTGCGATACCTGCTGCTTCATTGAGATACTTGTTACCAACTTTGCTTTCAAACCACTTTAGGTCCACAAAAACTTCACTGAAATGCTCCCGATCAAACTGTCCAAAAACAATTAAATTCATTTAAAAATAACTTATGTATATCTGGAAAAATACAGATCAAACTTTCTTTGGTTATGGAAATCAACTCAGGACCTCACACTTGCCAGGGAGGAAATGTGCCACTCAGCTAAACCCCCAGATTCACAGATGACTCTTTTAACAGCGATTACTTCTGGGGGGTAGGAAACTGGATGCTGTCACTTTTTTATACACACAAAGACTTCATCTGTTACTCAGAAAATTATAAACATAAACAAATAAATATATAATTTATTTAGGTAAAGGTATATAGAATAATTAGGTGGAATAAAATTATAAAATCGGTTTCTTTTGCTATCATTTAATTGGTTATTGACCATTTATATTTACCTGAGAAACATAAACCAGAAACTTATGGTTACTTACATCAGATAATTTCACAAGGTATTTCTCAAATCGAGGTAAATTGAGATGCCCACTTTCATTAATATAACCTACAAAGAACAAAACCCAACTTTTTACTAAAAGCTGACATCGTTTTTTCTAAAGAAGCCTACCAAATGCTTTCTATAAATTATTCAATATTAACATTATACTAATCAAGAAAAAACCTCAGTGTTAGGCTATAATATAAATCAGGCCTAGTTTTTAAGATCCTTATGTTACTATAATATACAACATGTATATTCTAAAGCAAAACATCAGAAACTTGAGGTTCACATAATAATCTTCCCACATATCCAACATTTGGTAAAAATTAAACTATGTTCTAGAATCTAGAAACCCAGATCATGCAATTTAATAAGGGGTGTGTGTGTGTGTGTGTGTGTGTGTGTGTGTAATGTATTTGGTACAAGGTCTTGCTATGCAGCTCAGACCTGTAGTGATGATCTTCCTGTTTTCACCCTCCCGAGCAATGGGATTAGAGGTATGCACCATCCTGCCTGTCTTGGTGGCTGGCTTGGTAAACCCGGGAGTGGGGTGGGGAGAGGGGTGGTGTGGCATGTGGTATGGAGGATCGAACCTGCTGGCCCCTCAATTTAGTAAGTTAACTTGAGAGAAATACTCATGTTCTGATACTGTTGTCTATTTTAGGCAGGCTCACTTGCTTGTTGATTTTCTATTTTAATTGAAATCATTTCTTCATATTAAACAATATTACATATATCCCACAAGAACTGAATTTCTAAAAGGAGTTAAATATAACCAATAGGTTTTGTTGGCTTTCATCAAAAGGTAAAGACTAGTTAAATAAAAATAAGTGAGGGTGTTTAACTCGGGTCACTTATTTTCCTGGGGAGTCATTCAAAATTACATCAACGTCTGGCACTTTAGACTGACAGAAACCCATGTTCACCTACTTTAGTAGTGCCTGTAATAATCTAGGAAAGTGTGTTACATATTTAGGTTCAGTCAGTACTAAATTCAAGCAGTCTCAAATACATACTAAAGTTTTCTTACCCCCAAGTTCAGGCAGGATGGTAATATATGTTCCATAAAGAAGAGGCAGTGCATCATGATTAATATGTAAGTGAGGTAGATGAGGAATAAAATCATTGCCAACAAGAAATCCCATCAAGATCCAATCATCTATAATTCTTTCAATATCATATTTAAATGTGATTTTTTCCTGTGGCAAAATGGAGAAACAGTGAAATCCCGTGGAAATTTCTGCATACAAAACCTTGGTTTATGGCCATATTAGTACTTACTTTTAATAATGAAAACTCATAGTCAATATACTCTCTCATTAATGACAAATGTAGGAGGTGAAATGTGGTTTCTTCTGGTGCACACACCCTGTAATTAATCGGACAAAACGGACTAAATTATATTACTTTAATTATATTTTATATTAAGAGATAATTAAGTTTTGTACTTAAAGTATGTAATTCATATAAAAGTTGCAGCCTAATAGAAGGATAAAAATACAATTATAGTAGATGAAACATGGAAAATACAAAAGAATTGGTTTACACCATGTTTTCTGGGGGAAGACTCTCAGAATTCAGAAGCCCTAAATAAAGTATGATAAATGTAAGAAACCAGTAGGATCTGGCCCATTTAAGGCTGGCCATTAGCAGATAGCACATAGGTGGGTGAGCACATATTTTTATAATTTATTGCAGATTAATCTAGGGCCACAATGGTGACATAATATTACTTATTTCTCTTATCTGGGTTATATAGGGTCCTGTTTTCTTGATTAATGGTTGACAGTTTAACTACAAGTAAAATATAAGGATATTAAACAGATTATATACCATTCATAAACAAGATTTATCCCAAGAATGCAAACACAGTACAGCGTAAGAAAATTAATCAATGTGTTATACCGCATTAATAGAATAAAGGGAGAAAAACACCAGAAAAAGAATCTAGCAATATTTGATAGTCTCCTGCAATAAAAATATCTGGTAAACTATGGTTAAAGTGAGGGTTAATTTCCTTAATATGATAAAGGATATTTATAAAAATCCATAGTTTATATGTTCAACAGTAAAAGAGTGAAAATTTTCCTCCTAAGATCAGGAAGCAGATAAGGATGCCTATTTCATCATAGCTCTGTAAAACACTACTGCTAGCAGGGCACAGTGAATCCAGCTACTCCTGACCGTGTGGAAGAAGGACTGTGATATTTCATGGACAGCTTGACTACATAAAGAGACAGGGATCTCAAAAAAAAACAACAAAAAAAGGGAGTGAGTGAGACTGTGACTCAGCTGTGCCACACTTGCCCAGCATTTCCTTGGTTTTAATCCCTAACACTTAAAAAAAAGGAAAACCAAAAAGAAACATACTATAGTTATTTACACTATTCTCAAAGACATACCAGAGGATGTGAGCAGAAAAAAGAAAAGAATTTCCAACTAGGATACCAAGACATTCAGGGTTTTTTTTTTTGAGACAGAGTCTCACTGTGTAGTTCAAGCTAGCCTTGAACTTAGATGACCCAGGCTTGCCTTGAACTCACAGGAATCTCTTGCTTCTTTGAGTGCTGAGATTATAGGCATATACTACTATGGCTGATTAGCAGGAAAAGTCTTTCAAGAAGTTCTGGAAAAATTGAATATCCACATGCAAAAGAATGGAGTTGGAATCTTATATCACACATAAAAATTAACTCAAAATGGACCAAAGTAAAAAGTATAAAACCCAAGGCTTGGGATGTAGCTCAATAGTAAAGAGCCTGGTGCTTGTGAAAGCCTCTGGGTTTGATCCAGAGGCTGCAAATAAAAGAAAATAACACAACTAAAACCCCAAGAATAAAAATTAACACGCATAGAATAAAATACAAGTGACACTAGTTTTATACTGCTGGTTTTTTTTTTTTTTTTTTAAGGTACTGGGTATTGAACTTGGGATCTTGTGCTTGCTGGACAGGCACTAATGCTGCTGAGCTATATCCCTGGCCCCAATACTAGTTTTATAACAGTGGATTTCACAAAGATTTCTTCGCTATTACACTAAAAATACGAATAGGAAAAGATAAACTGAGCTATATCAAGATTAAAAACTTGTGTACCAAATGACTCTATCAAAAAAGTGAAAAGGCCATCAGTGAATTGAGCGAAAACATTTACTGACTATGTATCTGTTAAGGATCTTAACTTACTGTTTTTAAAGCACTAGCAAAGTCCTTCAAGAAAGTAAATGTGAAGACTGAGGGAAGAAACTGGCTCTATGGAGTGAGCCTGGGCTAAGCAATAGGAGCAAAAGCACAATAAAAGTGCACCCTGGAGAAAGCAGACGGCTACATAGAGGACAGTTGCAATAGGCAAAGGGCTTAACTTGTGTTCTTTGATTCAACTTATATGCTCTGTGATTTACCTTTGTGCTTTTTTGCCACCGAATCGAACTTCTTCTCTTAAAAGAGAAAAGTGTGCCTCGTGACTTGTTAATCCAAGCATGATCTGTGGAAAAATGATTATGAAATATTTTTATTCTTCCACTGCTAATTGTATCAGATACACAAAAAGCTATTAGAAATATTTCTGCAGAGTAATAATTAGTACATTAAACATATAAATACAAAAATACGATCCATTTGAGGCTATGAACGGGACAAAGCGAATGTACTTTATGAGGAAAATCATGCTAACTTTGAGTCCCATTACCTGTATAATTACCATTCTAACTCTTACTGTATTTTCCCCCATAATTCCCAAACTTTCTTAATTAAACAAACAAATGTTCTTAATTAACTTTCAGTTAATTTTTTATAAAATATCCTAATTCCCAAAATTAATTCAAATTTCTAGTAAGACTTATCAATAAAACACAATGCATAGTTCATTTTGTCTCAATACTGATTCCAACAGTAAAAATAAAAAAGCAAAAGAAACATTTATAGTGCAATAAAGGAGATGACAATATGAACTGGTTACTTACATATTAAGTATGACTGCTATTTTTTAGTTTATGTAAGATAATGGGATTGTGTTTAAATATTTGATTTTAGCTGGGTATGGTGGCACAAACCTGTAATCCCAGCACTTAGGAGGCTGATGCAGGAGGATTAAGACCAGCCTGGGCTACATAGCACACCGTATCTCAAAACAAAAACAAAAACAAAAACCATTTGTAATTTTAAAAAACTTCCTTTGAGAAAGTTATGCAAAAGTGTACAGATTAAATGATATATTTTATTTATTTATTTTTTTGCGGAACTGGGGATTGAACTCATGCCCTTGAGCTTGCCAGGGAAGCACTTATTCTACTGAGCTATCTCCCCGGCCCCTAAATGATATAATGTTTGGAATTTGTTTCAATAACCCAGAGAGGTATGGTAAGAGAAAGGTGACCTATAGGGACAGAAGTAAATTTTAAGTAAACGAAGAACACAGGAAAGATCATCAGGCTATTCTGATATGGGTTTTTATGTTGCCATTGCTGTTTTGCAGTACTAGGAATTAAACTAAGAGAGCAGTGAGTTATAATCCCAGACTCTAAAAAAATTAAACAAAAAATTTTAGATAGGATTTCACTAAATTTTTCAGGCTGGTTATATGCTTTCAAACCCCCTGCCTCAGCCTCCTATAAAAAAAGGAGTGTAGGTGTGCTTCATGAATGATTTTTCCTATTTTTGTTTAGCTTGACAATTGTCATAATAAGCTAAACCAAACGTTCAAGTTACTTGGGCTGTAGAGTTGTTGGATAAGGAGATACTGAAAGTCATGGGCCTTAGGATAGAAAAAGGTTCCCTTCCATGACTTCAGAAGAATACTTGAAGCAGTAGGGTCAGTCATATTTGTAAAATACAGAGGCCAGCTGATCATAAAAAATGGCAAAAACCAAAACCAAAACCCTCATTTCCCCACTGTTTTAGAACTTTGGTAAGGGCAAAAGTACCAATAGTTATCATGCTGGCATTGCTGGTAAGATTTCTGTATAAAATCAAGTCTCTTACATATCTATAATGGCATGATCTTATATAACAATAAATATTATACCTACCAAGTCAGCATCTAAACCATAAAGACAGTGTCTGGTGTTTGGATCATGATCTGGCTTTGCTTTTTCGGATCTGATAAATTCCATGATTTTATGTTCTCCTTCTCCGGGAGTCTAAATACAATGTTTTAAAAAAGTGTGGTAATAGGCTATACTTCTGAATATTAAATCAATTTTTAAAATCCTTTAAAATAAAAAAAAGATGATAACCTCATGGCCTGAGAAGTAGATGGTAACTCCTTGCCATGACTTGTCTGTGGAAATTTTCATATTTACAAAATACTTCAGGTGTTCATGTAACCTGGCCATGAATTCAGTCCCTATAAACAAAAAGGGTTTTAAAAGTTAATCTCTGAAAGACATAAATATGATAAGTTCCCAGTGACATTATAATAATCAGATGTGGATGTCCAGGAAGTAGGTAGGTGTAATAAGATCTTCAAAAGAGGTCAAAAGTGCTCTTACTTATCCTGAAAGAAAGAAATGTTGTACCATTACCTAGCAAATACCCTATTTTAAATGCCACTATTTACCATAAATGAAGTCAGTGTTACAAAGGGAAAGTCAAGGAATTGTATTGCTGTCTAGAGACTGTGCTTCAAGTATTTTTACATACTTACTGGGCAAAGTTTAGAAGCTAATGAACCTCAACTCTTTTTTTTTTTTTTTTTTTCTTCAGAACCGGGAATTGAACTCAGGCCCTTGTGCTTGCCAGGGAAGCGCTTATTCTGCTGAGCCATCTCCCCAGTCCTGAAACTCAACTCTTGCTTGGACTCTATAGTAAATTTTTTTTAAACTGGAGATCAAACTCAGGACGTTGTGCTTACCAGGCTGGTGCTTATGCCACTGAGCTATTTGCCCAGCTTCTATAGTAATTTTGTAAGACATGCAGCTTCAATGAGATTGCCAATAATTATAATGATAACAATACTATTACTATTATTAATTTGGAAATCCAGTCTACAATGATTTTGTTTTAGGAAAATCATGTATGATGTACTTATGCTGAAACTGCAAGTAAACCATATGAAAATCTCAACTTCACTGAGACCGTTTTATACCAAGAAATGGTGGGAGTCAAAGTGAAAGATCTTGTAAGGTCTAGATCTGGAATTCTGTGTACCTACCTGAAGAGTCCTGACCATATCTGTTCTCATTAACATTTGAAAATCTTACAGTGGAACTTTATGGGACACTTGTAACCAATGTGTTCTGTCTCATTACAGTGGGAAAATACATCAAATGGAACCCCAGGGCCCAGATAAAGTCCAGTAAACAAAAATTTGCACATTTGAAATAATACATTTTCGAACTACATTTTAATTGTTTCAGAATTTTTCTCAGGGGCCAAGGAGATGGCTCAGTGGAATAAGCACTTCCCTGGCAAGCGCAAAGGCCCGAGTTCAATCCTCGGTTCCGCCAAAAAAAAAAAAGAATTTTTCTCGACTTTACCTGGTGTAATACAGTTGGAATCAAACCTAGCCTCTGTAGGAAGAGTTTCTCCCTTTTCAATGGCCTTTTTTATTTTGTCTTCTGCCTCCTTGGCTGACCTTACAGGTAAAGAAAACAAAACAAAAAAACCTTAAATTTTCTGAAAAAAAGTAATAACCTTTACATAAACTGCTATTTTGATATTTTAATTAAATATCAATTTGCCAATTTTAAGGATCAAGAATATTTAAGTTTTGAAATAAAGCAGCTGATAAAAGTGAGTCTCCAGAATTTTTTGTTTTTATAAAAGAATTTTTCATATAAGGACTAGAGAAGTTGGGTATCACGACAGTAAAAAATCACACAAAACATTGTAAGCATTTTCAAAGTA
>NW_004524604.1:18934536-18938415 GCF_000260255.1 Octodon degus | reverse complement strand
TAAGATCTGTAAGAATATATAAAATAATTATAAAATTCCAAGTTTTTATATTTCCTCCTACTTGACTGGTAAAATATGATAGCTTGAGTAGGCAATATCCCCATTTCTGGGGGAATTTTAAAATAAACAGACCAGAAAATAAATGTTTCTCTGATAAACAGAAAATAAACATGACAGAAGATGGCTGTGTTATGTTTTTTGCCTTTTAATGTTTCACCAAGCCTCCTGGAACCTTTGTATGCTTTGCTCAGAAAAAGGTGAAGTCTTCTTTGAACTCAATGCCAAGTTTTTCTGATACATTATTTTTTCCGTAAAATCATTTCGAACCAACCAGTAATTTTAAGGTTTTGTTTAAATGTAAGCATTCAAACTCACATCATATTAAAATTTAGCTCTAAAATGACCCCCCCCACACACAAAAAAGCTTCACCTAAAACGCCTCCCACGCTGCTGATTCATTTTTGCTCGAGGAGCCACACCATCAACAGCCATAAAGAACACTTTTCTAGGCTTAATAATTCGAAACAACACCTCCAAGTAGTGAAAAATGTCAGTAAAGATTTTGTCATCTGAAATTCTGAAGTGGACATCATCGTCGTTAGGATGAGAGCACTGATGTATAATTCCATTCATATCCAGGTACAAGTTGTCAAATTCAGGAATCTAAAAGACAAAGACACAGTTCAAGATTATTAACCATAACATTAACCATAACAGCGGTTCCATGTAAAGTGATTGTTCAGTGATAAAAACTGAATGCCAGGCATTCTGATTATTATAAAGAAATAAGAGTGGAGAATCACAGTTCAATAAAGATAGTAAAGAAAATATGCAGAATTGCAATATGAAGACATGTTATAGTTAATATAATGTTTCTTTTTTTATGATCATTAAAGTATTTAAAATGTTCTTAAACAACTCAAATGTCTTTTTATAGGATGTAAGTAAAATAAATCATGGCAAAATCATTCAATGAACCACTGAGCTGCAGACAATTAAAAAATGAGGCAAGTCTGTGTATAGTTGTGTGTAAAATGTCCAAGGATATAACACGAAGTGAGGAATTTGCAGAAGAATATCATTTTGTGATCCAGTTGCATAAAAAGCTCATATACATGCAACTGTTAGCAGTAGTTTTTTTTTCTAGGAAGCGTAACGGGGCACCAGCGCTAACATGTGGAGAAGATGGTGCTAAAAAACAGCTGGTGGCCATGAGCTTCAGATCCTCCGCCCCGCATACACGTGGATGCAACGCGCATGCGTGACTGCTACATCCTTGCGCTGTGCGTGCTTTAGTTTGTTGTGACTTTCATATTTGAGCAGTTTTCTTTTGAATTGACTGAATTTCAATATTAAAATTTCAATTTAAATGTACAGTCCACACAGTACTTTTCATTGGTATGTTCATTCATGCAAATAATTTGTTTCTTCAGTTACAAGCATATGATTCAATATGTTGGTCTTCAGCATTGATTTGGGAGGTAGGATGTGCTTTTACTGGATTAAAATATGTGGTTCTTTTTTTTTTTTTTTTTTACTTTTAGTTTTCTTTTTTTTTTTTTTCCCATAATTTTATTGAGAAACAAATAGCAATGAGACAGTTTCAAATCAAATTGGTAGGTCAGTTTCAATAATTAACACGTTGCATACATTCTTCCTGGTGGTTAACTGCTGTATAAGATGTGGAAATGATATCCTATTTACAAACACCATTAGAACAAATCCCTCTATTCATTATGAGAATGTAACTATATATCTATCCCAACCACTTTGAATACACAGATACAAAATGTATATTCATCTGTATCCCCTGTTTTTGTTAAGTTCCGTTATTTGAATATTATAGGTATGTAAACTCAGCAAAATATTCTAAAAGAGTCCAGTAGCCCCTAATAGTATTAGGTCTTCCGCTTGACTGGCAATGTCAGAAATTGTTGACCTGAGTCCCCTACAGCTCAACCTAACAGCATGGCTTTACTTCTTATATTTCGTTTTTATACTTTTCTGCTGGATGGTTAAGACCAAGGTAAAGCAGGACCTATGCAACAAGAGTTGGAGCTTTTGGGTCTGATAAGGTCAGTGAAATCCCCTCAGGACTTATCCTGAGATCCTGTACCTCAGACTGTAGAACTTTTGTCAGTGTCAGCCATGTGGATGAGTCACGGAATATAATGTTTCAATAGCTTGATCAAATTTATGGCCAGGAAACGATTTACTCAGACAAAATAAGATATCACAGGAAAACAAATAAAATGCTTGGTTCATTTGATACTCAAAATATTAGTTTCCTTCCTTTCTACTACTACGTAATAACTTCTTGCAGCTGCCTTGTTTTTGGTCTTTTCTGATTTTACTGTATTTTTTTTTTTTTTTTTTTTTTTTTTTTTTTTTTTTTTTTTTTTTTTTTGTTTTTTGTTTTAGGGAAGGCTTATTTTTTGGTTTTGGTGCCGAGGACTGAACTCAGGGCTTCTCGCTTGCTGGCAAGCATTCTACAGTTGAGCCAAATCCCCAGCTTGGTAATAACTTTTTAAAGCCTCAGTTTCTTCTATAAGTGGATAACAGAATGCTCATTTTATATCAAATGATTGTATGTACATGTTTATTGTAAGGTTTTAAAAATGATTTAAAGCTTTTTTGTATATTTGATTTCACTATCACAGAGTCATCTGATTTGGTTACTTTTTTTTGTTACATTATTTCTTACAACTTTATATTATGCCAAGAAGTTTAGAATATGTTAAGTGTCAGATGTGAAATACGGATTAATTTCTAAATTTTGACTAGCAGGCAGACCTTAATGGCTCTGGCTTTCATTTACTTTCTCTCTTTTTAAATGTTTGTGAGTAACAAAGGGGAGTACTATCAAAGCAAATATACATGAAGAGGGACCTGAAATGGGCAAAATTAAATTGTTAGATTATGTATTGTAATCGAAGTTTAGAGGAAAGTCTGCTTCATGTGATTAAGAAAACTGCTGGCTAGGCAATGTGTGGAACATGTTATAGTCCCAGCATTTAGAAAGCTGAGGGAGAAAGATCCAAGTTCAAGTTCAGCCCAGACTACCTAGCAAGACCCTATCTCAAAATAAATAAAGACAGAAAGACAGGCAGGCAGGCAGAAAGAAAAAGAAAGAAAAAAGGAAAGAAGGAAAGAAAGAAAGAGAGAGGAGAGACAGAGAGAGAGAACTTTGACTTTCTAAAAATAAAATCAGAATCTTGGCATAAACATAATGAAAACCACTTCTGAAAGATTGAATTTTAAAACAGGTAACAATACAGAGGCTGTTGAAAAATGAAGTCAATGTCTAAATTTTAAAAATCTTATTACAGTAGGAGACCTTTTTTTTTTTTTTTTCTGGTGCTGGGAATTGAACTCAGGGCCTTGTGCTTGCCAGGCAGGTGACGTGCTGCTGAGCTACATCCTCGCCCCAAATGGGTCATTGTTAAGAATGATGTAATAGGGGACAGGGAGATGGCTCGGTAGAATAAGTGCTTCCCTGACAAGCGCAAGGAAGGGTCTGAGTTCAATTCTCGGTTCCACCAAAAAAAAAAAAAAAAAAAAAAAAAAAAGGATGAGATAAGAGCCGGCCAGACAGTTCAGTAGACTAAAGCGCTCGCTTAGGCAAAGCACAGAGAATGAGGTTCAATCCCTGGGGTGCCCTGCCAGCCCCGCCCCTGGGGTGCCCTGAGACAGGGACTGAGATTGGGCGTGACAGCGCATGCCTGTAGTACCAGCCCTTGGGAGGCTGAAAACAGGGGAATCACTATGAGTCTGATCTATGTAATGGGACCCTGTAGACCCTGTACTTTTTTTTAAAAATAGGATAAGTATGCTCAAAATGTGGGGAATATTCTGGGAATTCTGAAGGGTATTAGTAAA
>NW_004524604.1:18894510-18933771 GCF_000260255.1 Octodon degus | reverse complement strand
CATGGGCAAAGGAGATCCTAAGAAGCCGAGAGCAAGATGTCATCATATGCATTCTTTGTGCAAACTTGCCGAGAGGAGCACAAGAAGAAGCACCCAGATGCTTCCGTTATCTTCTCAGAGTTTTCTAAGAAGTGCTCAGAGAGGTGGAAGACTATGTCTGCTAAAGAGAAAGGAAAATGTGAAGACATGGCAAAGGTGGATAAGGCTTGTTATGAAAGGGAAATGAAAACTTACATTCTCCTAAAGGAGAAACAAAAAAGAAGTTCAAGGATCCTGATGCGCCCAAGAGGCCTCCTTTAGCTTTCTTCTTGTTCTGTTCTGAGTATCACCCAAAAATCAAAGGAGCACAACCTGGCCTCTCCTTTGGTGGTGTTGCAAAGAAACTTGGAGAAATCTGGAATAATACTGCAGCAGATGACAAGCGGCCATACAAGAAGAAGGTTGCTAAGCTGACAGAAACATATGAAAAGGACATCGCTGCCTACTAGGCTAAAGGAAAACCTGATGCAGCAAAAAAGGGAGTTGTCAAGGCTGAAAAAAGCAAGAAAAAGAAGGAAGAGGAGGAGGATGAGGAAGATGGGATGAAGAGGATGAAGAGGAAGATGAAGAGGGTGAGAATGAAGAAGAGGATGATGATGAATAAGTTGGTTCTAGCAGTTTTTTTCTGTCTATAAAGCATTTAACCCCCCTGTACACAACTCACTCCTTTTGAAGAAAAAAAATGAAATGCAAGGCTGTGTAAGATTTGTTTTTAAACTGTACAGTGTCTCTTTTTGTACAATTAACATACTACTGAAAGTGTCTTTAGATAGCCCTGTCTTGATGGTACTTTCAGTAGCCTCTAACCTTGCCTGGTACAGTATGGGGGCTGTAAATTGGCATGGAAATTTAAAGCAGGTTCTTGTTGGTGCACAGCACAAGTTAGTTATATATGGGGACAGTAGTTTTTCATCTTCAGTTGTCTCTGATGCAGCTTATGTGAAATAACTGTTGTTCTGTTAATGAATCCCACTCTGTAATTGCAAAGAAAAAAAGTTGCAACTGTTTTGTTGATATTCTGAATGCTTCTAAGTAAATACAATTTTTTTTTCGTAATATAAAGCCAAATCTTTAATTCTAATCTCTGGGAAAAGTATCACAAATATTTAAGACAAAATATGTGACAGTGGAAGAAAATATTCAATGTTTATTAATTTTTGAGTGAAAATGAAGCTATAGTTGAAATGAGTTTTGGAACCATCTTTGATTATTTTATTAATTATCAGTACTTATGGGGTATCTGAACCAATCACTGTGCTTTAGTTTTAACTCCAAACATTGACTTTGTCTCATGTATCATGGCAGAAGTAAGGTGATTATTCCTCAAGACACTGTTAAGAAAATGTAGATCTACTAATGCCAAAGGACAAGAGGACTGTGGCCCAGTGGGAAGTTTTGGTGTTCTCTTCCTAGGCCCTCTATCTCTGGACATCTAGGACTAATGGTAGGAAGACAGCTGTTTTCATTTGCCTCTTAAAACTCAAGGATTTAGGTAAATATCTGAAAGTAACATAAAATTGGAAGACTGTAATTTAAACTTTGTTTACCCCTGTAGAAGAGGTGAAGCCTTATATTAAGATTTATTCCTTTCCCATTAGCCCACATTTACATGATGTTTGAATTCCTTTTTTGGACTTGTATACAGTGCATACTGTGTCTTTTTTATTTTTATTTATTTATTTTAAATTTTATCGAGAAATAAATATGAGACAGTTTCAAAGCTGATTAATAGGACAGTTTCGATAATCAATACATTGTAAATTGTTATCTTCTTAGTGATTATCCATAGTACAAGAAGCAGACAGGATATCCTATCCAAACACTATTAGTACACCTCTTTCTTCTCAATGAATTAATCAAAAGTAGCTGTCTTAACTATTTTGTATATATAAATACAAAATAATCTTTCCTTTGTATCCTTTTTTTTTTTTGTCCTGTCAGAGGTGGATATTCTATTGACATCTAAATACTATAGGTGTTTGAATTCAGTTAAACAATCCAACACTGTCTAGCAGTCTATAATATCAGTGGGTTATCCTCAGAAGTCATTGACTTCAGCCTTTTACAGCTCATCGCATTAATACGGCTTTACTTTATATACCTTGTTTTTATACTTTTCTGCTGGATGGTTAAGACCAAGATAAAGCAAGACCTATATAATAAGAAATGTAACTTTTGTATCTCATAAGGTCAGTCGAGTACCCTCAGGATTTATCCTGTAGCCCAGTACTGCACTTTGTAGATCCTTTGTCAGTGTCAGCCATGAGGATGAGTCATGGCCACTGCTTGACCAATTTGTTCTCTGTGAAAGCCTGAGAGAATGTTTTTTCTCTGCATGCGACTCTCCCCAGGCACACTATACATCATCGATCACATTCTTCTGAGGCTCCATAATCTCCTTGATCAGAAAATTTGGAGCACCACTGAGGTACATGATGTTACAGTACAGGTTCTCCTATGTCCTCAGTCTTCACTGACCTTGAAAGGCTAGGGCCAGGGGCTGGTGGGATGGCTCGGTGGTCTAAAGCACCTACTCAGAACAAGCTTAGCAAAGCACAGGGACCGCGGTTCAATCCCCCAGCACCACATGCCAGCCAGCCGTGCCCCCTGGTGGGCTGAGCTGCCCCCCACATAAATAAATAAATAAATAAATAAATAAATAAATAAAAGAAAGGCTAGGGCCAAAATGTTGGCTGACCTTGCAGCCCTTCCTTTTCTCCAATTTTGATCTGCTAACTTAGGTTGTTAACCCTCCAGAAGAGACACTTATTATTAACCTGCAATATATGCAGTTCGGTTTACCCTATCTGTCTAAATATCAAACATATTTGGCGTATCATGGAACAGGTATTGTCCATCAAATATTGGTATGTTGAACTTTAAGTCCTTACAGACTATGAAGGAAAAATAATTATATAAAAGTAGAAATAAGCATTTACATATTTTTACAGAGAAATTTAGAAATCTAACCATATACAGAATTGTAACAGGACAGACTTGTGACATTTTCTTTTCTTATTCTTGTCTTTTTTTCATTTATTACCGTTAAAAAAACAAACAAAAAACCCTTTACTTGGGAGACATTATGGTAATAAATGGTACGTCATGACAAGAAGTGAATATTTAGAAGTCCAGGATGGCAGGCACTCCAAGCGTGACCCCTCTATTACACATTGCCATCCTCAGTACAGCCATCTGGCTCACAGGCACCAGCATATACAGTCAGTCAGGGTGAGAATCTCACCAGCCAACCGCTAGTCTCAAAAACCTGCTGATGTACCCCAGGATCACTGCCCCACCCATCTTGTGCATACAAATGTATGGCTTTGCCCCTGTCATGTTTCCCAGCTTTTCTCCTTGCCCACTCCTCACTGTCCAATCCTCAAGTTCTTGCTTTCCTTTTACACATGTGGGTCTGGTTTATTTCACTTATATCCTCAAGTGGCATCCACTTAAACATGAAGGCTTCAAGTTTATCATTCTTTATAGCTTAGTAATACTCCATTATATAAAAGTATCACAACTTTTTCAACCATTCCACATGTGACGGGCATCTTGGTTGTTTCCAAGATCTAGCTATCACAAATTGTGCTGCTATAAACATAGGTACGCATATATCACTATGATATGATGCTTTCAGTTCCTCTGGGAAAATTCCCAGTAGGGGGATAGGTTTGGATGGAATTTCCAGTCCTAGTTTTTTAAGGAGTCTCCACACTGATTTCCATAACGGTTACACCAATCTACACTTCTACCAACAGTGAAGAAGGGTTCTCTTTTCCCCACAGCCTCTCCAACATTTGTTGTTGGTTGATTTCTTTATGATAGCCATTCTTTCTGGGACAATTTTTTATTAAGAAAATTGCAGTGTCCTTATCTACCTTATTTACTGAGTCTGGCACTGTGAGAGTTCTGGCTTGTCTCAAGACTCAAAATGACCATGAAAGGTAAATTTTTTTTTTTTTTCGGTAACAGGGATTGAACTCAGGACCCTGCACTTGCCAGGCAAACACATGAAAGGTAAGTTTTTAATCAATTCAGAATGTAGAAGCACAATTAACAAACTAATGAAGGAGGATTCTCAAAATTGTTTCACAAACAGACAAGAAAGATGGTTAGGTATATCTGAAGTCTGGGTAGTACACTGAAGAAGGCTTATGGCAATGTCTCTTACCATAATAGTTTAAAATATAAAACTACTAGCTTTCTTATGGAGATTTCTCAAAAAACTAAAATTAGAAATTACAGTTGAGCCAGGTATTCATCTTCTGGGTATCTTCCTGAAACAGTTAAGGACATTAAGTGAATGCACCTTGAGACCACAATGTTGAGTGAAATAAATCAGACACACAAGCTTTTTCTTGGGATATCCATATGATAAATAAAGAGCAAAATAAACAATAGATAATAAGAAATATGGAGATAGATCTTTTCTGAAATAGGAAGATGCTCAAGAGGTAGGGAGGGAGAAGATTGAGAAAGAGGTAGGGATGGAAGGTAAATTAATATGCACAAGTACCAACTCCACACAAGGAATGCAAATATTATGTACTGCAAATGTACTAATGAAACAACATTTTACTAGTTTTCTTTTTTTTTTTTAATCACACCTTGTAAATTTTCCTAGTTTTGTAAAACTGGCATGCCTTTTAGTGATAAGAGTGAAAAGTTTAGTCTTTGAATCTGTGAACACAGCTAAAACATTTATGAAATGATCATGTATAGAGCATTATACTAATCATGTAAAAATTTTAAATGTTCTTATTGACTAACAAATATGCTCAAGTGAAATGATAGTTATGATCCTGTGATTTTGAAAGATTTAAGATTTACATTCAAGTGTTAAAGTTTAAGAAATCCAAACATCTCAATGAAAATCTTGAATTATTTTTGGGAGGCAGCACTTTACAAAAACATTCCTAAGTTTCTTTAGGATAGTGATGGAGAACTTTTTAGAACTTTCAATGATACAAACAGCCCACTGTAGTGTGTGTGCTATAGGTTCACCACCACTGCTCTAGGTGAATAAATACGCAGGTAATGGCCAGGAAGAATAATGAAGAAAACACGCCATTGGTCAATTAAAAGTAATAAGACAGTTTGAAGCAAATAGCCCCAGAGTATACAGCAATTTACTACAAGAGAAACATTTCAAATCAAAGAAAGAAAGAAGTGGTGGTACTATCAGGTTAACAATGTCCCTTAGATATTGCAGACTGATAGGTCCACAATCTCCCAAATGAGTGCACAGGGAAGGCTAAATAAAAAGAGGCAAATGGAATGATTTCAGGGCTCTGGGAGATCAAAGCCCCAGAATTCCAGATTCTTTCAAGGCTAAAAAACCTCCTCTGGATGGCCAATATTCAATCAATTATCAGAACAAGGGAAAGGAGTACACAAGAAGGCCAGAACCACTCCAGGACTTCTCCAAGTAAGGTATTAAGCTAACCTACCCAAGAGTGAGCTGCCTGAAGCTACAGTCTTTATCTAGTTGAGTCTGGATCCAGGTGTCCTTGGCTGTGTCCTTGTCTTATCCTTTGAGGCTTTCCGGCTTTACCTGCCATTACAGCCTCAGTAGGGATCAGTGACTCACAGAGGTTCACTTACTGAGTCTGCTGCCCATTTCCAGACAAGTAGCCTGGCCTTGGACAGTCTCACAAGTAAACATGAAAAGGCCACTGGTTAATTTAAGTTCTGCTCAGTGCTGCTTTGTAGTGGTTTCTATCAGGGTACCTAACCATCTGAAAACAAAACAAAATTATGACCTTATACAAAATTCTAGAAGAGACAGGCAGAGTGATATATACTGAAGTAGCCCCAGTTACTTAAAAAGCTGAGGAAGGATTACTTGAGTCTAGGAGTTAGGGCAACATAGTGAGATCTCAAACAAGAACACAGCTCAGAACACATATATTTCAAGCATAATGGTGTACACCTACAATCCCAGAACTCAAGAGGCTGAAGTAGGATTGCTGTGAGTTCAAGACCAGCATGGGTTATATTCTGAGTTCAAAGTCTAGGCTGAACTACAGAGCAAGATTCTTTCTCAAGAAAAAAACACAAGCAAACACTCAAATTCCAACCCCCCATCCCACAGTATTTTGATAGTTTTAGGATATGAAAAGCCCAAGATTATAAACCAAATAGTACACTGGCAATCTAAAAAGCTAATAGTTTTAAACCAATATAACTAAAGATACACCATAATCAAATTCAGTTGAGTATGACAAAATCCAAGGAAGTGTTTTGTGAATTAGGAAAGTCAACATTCCTAATATACAAAAAATTTTCAAATATAAAAAGGAGCCAACTGAATAACCACAAAGTTAAAAATAATTTAAAAAGGAAGAAACACGTAAGTCTAATGAGCATGAGAATACATATTTATCATTTAAAAATTTCATAGTGAAATGACACTTCATTTTCTCCATTTTGTAAAGATTCATGATACTCTGCATTGGCAATGTTTTAGAGAAATGGAATTTCATGTTATTAAAAATAACAGCTAGCATTTATTGTGCATGTATTAGTTCTAAACATTAGGATAAATATACCCATTCTCTCACTTATAACAATTTTCTTTCTTTCTTAATTTTTTAATTTTGTTCAGAGTTTCTTCTATGCAGCTCAGACTTGTAGTGATTCTCCTTTCTCAGCCTCCCCAGCTCTGGGATTACAGCTGTGCGCCACCAAACCCAGTTTCAATGGCTGGCTTGGTGTGGGTCCAGATGGCTGGATCCTGAGACAGGAAGGGACTGACTATAAGTAGCCATGCACTGAGTGCATCACTAAAAAGAAGACTCATTAAAGAGATCTCAAGCCAGGTGTGGTGCTGCATGCCTATAATCCTAGAATTTAGGAGGCTGAGACAGGAGGATTGCCATGAGTTTGAGGCCAGCTTGTACTACACAGTAAGTTCAAGGCTAGCCTCAATTACTGTAATGGTTGATACACATTAATGGTCAACTTCAGAAGTCTAGAAGCTTAACTAAGTGACTCACAACTTCTATATACTAGCGTGTCAAGGACATGCCCTATGGCCCCTGTTTACACACCAGGATGTTGTAATGGTTGATTCATTGTACCAACTTGAGAAGTTCAACTAAGCAACTATAAGTTTGTAAACAACTTTAGCCTAGGACCTGGGAGATGGCTCAGTAGAATATGCGCTTTCCTGGCAAGTGCAAGGGCTTGAGTGCAATCCCCAGGTCTGCCAAAAAAAAAAAAAAAAAAAAAAAAAGAATGGATCCCTGATACCACACAGGCAACAACTTCAGCCTGTGCAAGAGGAAGGCAGGGAGATGGTGTGAGTGTTGCACCCACCCTACGCTCGGTAGTGGCACAAAACATAAGGGAAGAAAAGAGCCCTGTTCTTTCCCTACTTGTTCTTGTTGTTTTACTGTCTTTTACCACCTTGAGTGGGTTGCCCCTCAGCCATGCCACTCTGATTTGGAGCCAGTGAATTATGGGTGAGCTAAATAAGGCCATTAACTAATAAAGCTTTCCTTCCTTGATTTTGGGAGTAAGGTATTTTGTCTCAGTAAAGAGAGAAAAGTAACTAACACAATTATATATATATGACTATCTGAGGAGAGAGAGAGAGAGAGAGAGAGAGAGAGAGAGAGAGAGAGAGAGAGAGAGAGAGAATGAGAATATATCTTGATCTCCATACTAGCAATGAGGTCTCGACACTACACAGTACATGACAACATATGTAAACAAACTAAATAAATAAATAACTTAGAAAAAAAACCCAGAAACATTAGACGACAAGGAAACAAAACTCCCAAATCTAACCCATGCAACACAGATGGGGAAAGTGACATAGTTTTGTGACCAACTGATCTTCCTTGTATGGCAATACCTAGATTTATCTGGGAGTCATAAACAATACTACAGCCCAGGACCAAAGAACTGGGTGCTAGGCCAAATAGGCTGCAACCTTTCATCCCAAAAGGCAAGATCCTGGGACAGACTCAAAGGCCAAAGGCCAGCTACACCTAGAAGATGTCACTGAGAAGTAGTCATTTCTTTAACAGATTTCAACACTAGTAAGGAAGCTGCCTAACAAGCAATTTACAAGCCTTAATGCAGAAAACAAGGGCTGGCCAAAGAACTCAGTGGATTAAAGCAGCACCTGCAAACAGGCGCAGGGGCCAGGGGGCCTCAATCCCCGCACCTGGTATGCTGGCCCCGCGCCCAGGGCGTGCTGAGAATGGGCATGGTGGCACGAGCCTGTGATCCCAGCTCTTGGGAGGCTGTAAACAGGTGGATCTCTATGAGTCTGATCTAGTAGTGAGATCCTGACCACCCTGTACACTCTTCCCTAAAAAAAGAAAACAATTCAACAACAACAAAAATAGAAAATGAGGAAACAGGGAAGCAAGATACAAGCCAACAACCTCAACTCAACCAAAGCAAATCCAGGGGCACTGAAGTAGAAGAAACCAAAAGCCATATAGCTGAATTTTCTGAAATGGTAGCAATAGAAATACCAAAAGCAATATTTTTCTTGACAAAACTAGAACAGGAATAATTAAAAGAGATGATAACCGTAATGAAGGAAGTGGTTAGTGAATCTAGAGTGGATTAGATATAAAAATATAGAGGAGGTTAGAGAGACATGGATACCATGAATGCCCAACACTGGAAAGAATTAGATGCCATAATACTGATTCAGACTGATACCTAAGAAAGTAAAAATTCCATTGAAAGTATACAGAGAAGAATTAACCAATGTGAAGACAGAGGACAAGGTTGTGGTTAATGATCATCAAATTAAAGTTTTCTTAAAAATATCAAAGGAGGGCCAGGGATGTAGCTCAGTGGCACAGAACTTGCCTGGCAAGCCCTGAGTTTGACTCACAGTACAAAAAAGAAAAGAAAGAAGCAAGGGACCACAAAAAATCAGTCCAACAGCTGCTAGATAATGCAAACAAAGGAAGAACTTATTCACAGAAATAGTAGCAGAAAACTTTCTAAGCAAGGAAAAAAGATTTGACACACATGTAACTAAGGCATAAAGAACTCCAATTAGCCATAATCAGAAAATAAACAAACTATGTGAAGGCATATAATAGTCAAAATTCCATGAACTCAACACAAGAACGGACCATTAAAAGCTGTCAGAGAAAAACAAATCACCTACAAAGGAAAATCCACCAGAATCACAGCAGACTTTTCAACACAAACCCTTAAGTTAAGGAGAGCTAGGAGTGATATATTTCAAGCCCTAAAAGAAAACAACCTCTAACCTAGATTGATGTACCTTGAAAATTATTTTTAAAAACTGATGCAGAAATAAGATGCTTCCACAATAAAGAATACCTGAAAAAGTTCATGAATACCAAAACATCATTCCACAAATTTTTGCAGGAATTTCTAGGAAAAGACAATGAAGACAACAATTCTAAGAATCTCAACAAAACAACTCCACCAGGGAAGGTAAGCAATTAAATAGAAAGAAAAGAAAAGGAAGTAACAATAGGAAAATAATAACAAGGATAAATTAATACCTATCAGTTATACCCATCAATGTGAATGGTCTCAATTCACCAATAAAAGAAACAGACTGGCAGAATCGATCAAGAAACAAAAAGTGACAACATGCTACATACACAAAAAACACAGTAAGAATAGGTCAATACGTTTCAGTAATATTTCTCAGTGTGAATGGTTTCAATTCCCAAACCAAAAAGCCAGATTGACAGAATGGGAAGAAACAATACTCAATGACATACAGCATTTAAGAAACACATTTAATTAAAAAAGAAATACAAGACATTAAAAATCAAAATATTGAACAGGCTTGGTGGCACATGCCTGTAATCCTAGCAGCTGGGAAGCAAAAGGAGGAGAGCTGCTTCAAATTTCAAGTCAGCCTAGGCTACATAGTGAATTCAAGGCCAGTTTGGGCTACAAAGTGAAACTCTGTTTCAAAAAAATCAATCAATCAACCAACCAACCAACCAACCAACCAATAAACAAACAGAAAGATCAAAGGATAGAACACTATTTCAGCAATGGGAACCTGGAAAAAAATCAGGAGTAACTATTCTAATTTCATATAAAGTGAAATTGAATCCAAATGAAAAGGCAAGTGACAACATACTGTTTAAGGGAACAATTCAACAGAAAGAAAAAGCTATTATAAACATGTATGTGGGGGTGGGGGAGTAAAGAAAGGACGAAAAAAGAGAATAGAAAGACAAAATGAAACAAAGCTGTTGTAAATAAGAAGGGGAAGAGGAGTTGAAGGGAGGAGAGGGAAATGAGAAAAAAAAAAAGCAGGATATATCACAGGTACAAATACCCTATGATAAATGTGATCATTATGTATAAAATGTACCAATTAAAATATATATACAACAAACAGTGCTATTCACAACTTCATAAAACAAATACTATGAGACATAAAAAATTTGATAAACGTTAACACAATTATAACCAGGGATTACAATATCTTCTGCTAAAAATAGATGAACTCAATATAAAGTCAACAAAGAACTATAGAACCAAACCTTCAAACAAATGGACTTAGTAGATATCTACAGTGTTCCACCCAACAGCAATAGAATATACACTATTCTCAGCAGTAGAAGGGAGGTTCTCCACAGCAGACCACATGGTAGCCCATAAAACATGCTTAAGTAAATGCAGAATCATAATTACTTCATGCATATCATTAGACGATAGTGCAGTGAAACTAAAAATCAACTATGCAAACACAGGAATTAATACTTTCTTGAATAATCAATAGGTCACAAAATAAATTATAGAAGAATCAGTCCTTGAATTAGATGATACCATAAATATAATATATCAGAACCTATAGGACACAATGCAAGCAGTTCTAAAAGTTTAGAGATATGATTGCCTATATCAGAAGTACAAAGTGAGCTGGGTGTGGTGGCACAGGCTTGTAGTCCCAGCACTGGGGAAACTGAGGCAGGAGGATCACTCTTTTCGAGGCCAGCCTGAACTGCACAGTGAAACCCTGTCTCAAAAAGACAAAAAGACAACAAAACAAAACAAAACAAAACGAACAATCCCAAATTTAAAAAACTAATGATGTACCTCAAGGTCCTAGAAAAACAAAGACAACCCAAATCTAAAGCTAGTACAAGGAAGAAATGATAAAAATCAGAGTAGAAATTAATGAAATGGAGACTATAAAAGACAAAAAGGAAGAAACTGAAGAGCTGATTTTTTTGAATAAAATAAACCTTTAGCCAATCTTATAAAAAAATTAAAAAGGATAAAGAGGACCAAAATCAATGCAATTAGAAATGAAAAAAATGAAATCATAAAATCTTGATTAATAGTAAGTACTTGAAAACTTGCACACTAGTAAAATTGAAAATTCGGAAGAATAGGTTCCAAGATACTATGGACTAGCAAAGCTGAACCACGAAGGCATAACAACCCAGAATAACCCAATAATAGGTGACATTTAAGAAGTACTAAAAATACTACTTTAAGAAAAGCCCGGGTCGCAGGGTTCTAAATTCAATCCCCAGTATTGCAAAAAAAAAAAAAAAAAGAAAAAGAAAAAGAAAAGCCCAAGATGAACTGGGCGTGGTGGTGCAGCCCTGTAATCCCAGAACTAGAGAGGCTGAGACAAGAGGATCCAAACTGTGTTGATACCGTGTTTTAAAAACAAACAAAACAAAACAAAAACAAAAAAAAGGAAAGAAAAGAAAAAAATAAAAAAGCCAGGGTGACAGTGGATTCACTCCTGAATTCCATTTACAGAAGACCTAATTTTCTTGTCTTTTTTCTCTCTTCCTTCTTTTTCTCCCATCCTTTCTTTTCTTTTTTCTCTTTTTGTCTTCTTTTCTTTTCTTTTCCTCCCTCACTCCCTGCCTCCCTCAAATGGTCTCAAACTTTCAATGATCCTCCTGAGTGCTGGGACTACAGGCATGCACCACCACACTACCTTAGAAGTTCTAATTTTAATACTTCTCAAACTGTTTTATGAAATCAAAAGGGCAGGAATAAATTCAAAGTCATTGTTGCAAGCTAGCATCACCTTGATTCCAAAACCAGAAGAGGAGTCAACACATAAAGAGAACTATAGGCTAATCTCTTCAATGAACATTGATGCAAAAATCCTCAACAAGGTACTCTACTGGCAAACAGGATGCAAAAACCACCAAAAATATCACACACGATGACTAAGTAGGCTTCATCCCAGGGATACAAGGATGGTTCAACATATACAAATCAATAAATGTTAATACATTACATGAACAGAAGCAAGAAAATCACAAGAAGTCAACAAATCTTTTGCCTCTGACAAAATCCAACACCCATTTGTGACAAAAACCTTTAAAAATTGATGAAAGATACCTGTTCCATGTTATGCCTAAGATGTTTGATATTCAGACAGATAGTGAGGTTAAGCTTAACAGCCTAGGTTGTATGGTAATAACAATAAGTTTGTCTTCTGGATGGTTAACAACCTAAGTTTGCAGACCAAAATTAGAGAAAAAGGAGGGCCGCAAGGAAAGCCAACATTTTGGCCTTAGCCTTCCAAGGTCAATTAAGACTCAGGACATATGAGAATGTGTACTGTAATGTCATGTAACTAGGTAGTGTCCCAAATTTTCCGATCAAAGAGATTATGGGGCCAAAGAGGAAAGTGATCGATGATGGAGAGTGTGCCTAAGGAGAGTCACATGGAGAGAAAACATTCTCTCCGGCTTTCACAGAGAGCACATTGGCCAAGCAATGGCCGTGACTCATCCACATGGCTGACACTGACAAAGGTTCTACAAGCTGAGGTACAGGATCTCAGGATAAATCCTGAGGGAATTTCACTGATCTTATCAGACCCAAAAGCTACAACTCCTGTTGCATAGGTCCTGCTTTACCTTGGTCTTAACCATCCAGCAGAAAAGTACAAAAACGAAGTACAAGAAGTAAAGCCATGCTGTTATGTTGAGTTGTAGGGGACTCAGGTCAACAATTTCTGACATTGCCAGTGAAGCGGAAGACCCAATACTATTATGGACTACTGAACTCTTTTAGAATATTTTACTGCGTTTACACACCTATAATATTTAAATGATGGAACTTAACAAAAAAAGGGGATACAGACGAATTGTCTATTTTGTATCTGTGTATTCAAAGTGGTTAGGATAGATATATAGTTACATACTCATAATGAATAGAGGGATTTGTTCTAATGGTGTTTGTAAATAGGATATCATGTCCGCATCGTACAGCAATTAACCACTAGGAAGAATGTATGCAATGTGTTAATTATTGAAACTGTCCTACCAATTTGGTTTGAAACTGTCTCATTGCTATTTGTTTCTCAATAAAATTATGGAAAAAAAAATAAAACCACCTCTTCCCACTCAAAAAAAAACAAAAACAAAAACAAAAAAAAAACAAAAACAAAACCAAACAAACCCTTTAAAAAAAAACCCAGGTATATAGAAGGCTTTCTCTAACTTTGAGAAACCTACTGTCAATATCATATTAAATAGGAAAAATCAAGAACAAGACAAGGATGCCCACTGTCAGCACTATTGTTCAATATAGTTCTCAAAACAGTAGCTGAAACAGTCAGACAAGAGAAAAAAAAAAAAAGATATGAAAGGAAGAAGTCAAGTATCATTATTTGTAAAATGACTGTAGATGTAATAAACTTAGTAAGTTTATTATTGGCATCAATGTTCCTGTATGCCAATAATAAACTTACTGAGAAAGAAATTAGGGAAGCAGTATCTTTAACAATAACATCAGGATAAATTAAATACCTATCTAACTAAAGAAGTTAAAAACCTCCACAACAAAAACTACAGTATTCTGAAAAAGATGATTAGAGAGGAACTCAGACATACAAGTTTAAATATTGAATGGTTTCTCTTACATGAAAAAATTCAATACTATATATATAAAGTATGAAATAAAAGATAATAGGAAAATAGAAAGATATTATAATCTAGCACTGACAGTATCGTATCTAAAAGTATACCTTGATTTATTAGCAAAATGGTCTTACATTTTGCTTTTATTAGCAAAATGTTTTATATGTTCTTTGACCTAATGACTCTGTCTTCCAATATGTATATATAATTAACTTTGTATGATCTTATTAGATAAATAATTTAATCTAATGCTACAAAATAAAAAGGCGTGGAGGAAAGGGGAAATTAAGGAATTGAAATGCATATGTTCATGTACCAACTCCCTAAAGTGAATGTAACCATTATATATTGAAACATGTACTAACAAAAGTAAAACAATACTGTATTTATATACAATAGAGTAGTATTCTATGATAAAAGAACAAATAAGTATTTGTAGAAAAATGGATGCACTCTGAGACCATGTTAAGTGAAATAAATCCCTGCAAAATTAACTATCTCATAGTTTTTCTTAAATGAGAAATCCAAGATATAAATAAAGAGGAAAATAAAGATAATAGAAGAGAGATGGAAGTAAGGCGTTGGAGGGTAGGGATAAAAATGCAACTGGGAGGGCAGTGAGGCCAAGAGGACATAAACAGAATTACACGTAATAGCTCCTCACAATGAATGTTATCATTATATACTGCAAACATATAGCAATAAAAGTCTTTGCATAACAGAATTATGAAATTAGGATACAACATTATATTTGGGGAAAAAAACCCCATATATTCCTATTTTCTTCTCTGCCTGTAACTCTTTTGTTATAATCTTTTAAAATATTTTATATTTTAAAAATTTCCAGGCCAGGCATGACACACGCCTGTAACTCCCAGCACTCAGGGAGCAGAGGCAGGAGGATCACTGTGAGTTCAAGATCAGCCTGGGCCACAAAATGAGCTTAAGGTCTGCCTCAACTACATAGTAAGACCCTGTCTGAAAAAGAAAAAAAAAGAAAAAAAAAAAATCCTTCTACTTGTTTTTTCTCTTCTAGCATCAATTTTTCTAATCCTGCTTATTGTTTAGGCCTTATTTCTGAAATGATTTTTCCATTTACTTATTTCCCTAGTTCTATCATCTCATTCCTGAGCTATCAAAATTGATATGTTCTTTCATGTCTTGAATTATTTTCTTAGTGCATTTTATTTTATCCTGAAATAGCTGGCTATAATTTTGTTGCTTTGTGGGCATGTTTTTAAGGTCATAGGGATGTTATTTTCTTTTTCTCTTCTATGATTAACTTTGTATGCAATTTGACTTCAACGCTTTTCTGGTTCTCATTTTTATGTGAATTTAATTTTCTTGAGACTTTAGAATGATTAATGTTCAGGAAACCTTTAACTTTATTATTTTTTTTTAATTTATTTATTTTATTTATTTATTTGTGTGTGTGTGGCCAGCTCAGCCCACCAGGGGGCAGGGCTGGCTGGCATGTGGTGCTGGGGGATTGAACCGCGATCCATGTGCTTTGCTAAGCTTGTTCAAAGTAGGTGCTTTAGACCACTGAGCCATCTCCCCAGCCCCCACCTTTAACTTTAAAAAGTTTACTCTTCTTGTGGGCAGGGTTAAAAGATAATGTATAATGGTTTGCATTTTAAGCTTTCTTGATTCTAGCTATCCCTAATTTTTTACCTGGATTTTCTCTTTTCTTATCTCTATTGCACCTGTTAGTGATAAACTTTGATTTTACTCTAGACAGTTTCTCCTTAGGGTGAACTCTGTCCCAGACAAGCATCTTGGCAAGACATTTTTTGTTTATTGGAGGTCTATTACCTGGCTTCTACCATTTTCTTTATGGTAGATCTTTCACTCAATCCTAAAGAGAATAAAACTCCTTAGGTTCAGCTTCTACTATCTAGTTGGCTTCTCAAATCTTTCAGTGAATACTTTTTTTTGGCTAGCCTAGAGTTTTCCTGGTGTGTGCATGGGGGTGCTGGTGCGGCATGTGGTGCTGGGGATCTAACCATAGTCCCTGCCCTCCTGTAAGCTTGCTTAAGCAGTAGCTTGCTTGCTTGCTTTATTTATTTATTTATTTATTTATTTAATAATTGCGGAACTGGGGATTGAACTCGGGCCCTTGTGCTTGCCAAGCAAGCGTTTATTCTACTGAGCTATCTCCCTGGCCCCCATCAGTAGCTTTAGATTGAGCTATCTTGCTGGCCCTCCCTTTTCTTAAGTTCTTTAGAAGTGTCCCGTTGCTTTCTTCATCGTCTTGCATAATATTGAATGAATCTACTTGCTGTGGTACTTTGCCCTTATTCTTTAATATTTTGATTCTAAAGTATCCAGTAATGTTCAACCATTAGGAGGTATCATGTTACATTTGTTCTAACTGTTTCATGGATATTAAAATTTGCTATGTAGTTTCTCTTTGTTTCATGTAGGACTGGGTTTTGAATCACTGTAGCTTATATAGGCATTATCACCTTGAAGCTGCTTCAGAGAGTAGCTGGTTGTTCATTTGTCTCTTTTTAATCAAACATTTGTGAAAGACATCACTTTGACCCACAAGGTTTAAAGTTTATTACAGTGGTAGGCTGGGGATACAGCTAAGTGGCATATGTGCCTGCCTCAGTTTCTGTTTACAGGAAAGCTGTCACAAAACCTATCCTTAGCATCCATGACATAAAACTGCATTAAAGCCCCATCCCTGGGCACACTGTACAGGCCACCGAGACTGGGATGGTGGTGCATGCCTGTAACACCAGTACTGGGGAGGCTGAAAACGAGGATCACTATGAGTCACAGCAGTAGTGTAGTGAGATCCTGTACCAAATACATAAAAACAACAAAACAAAAAACCCCAACTACATTAAAAAGCAGGGTGTGTGGTGGTGCCTGCCTGAAATTCCAGGGCTCAGGAGACTGAGGTAGGATTGCTGTGAGTTCAATGTCAGCCTAGGCTACATAGTGAGTTTAAGGCCAATATAAACTCCACAGGGAGACTGTTCCAAAAAGCAAAACAAAATAAAATAAAATCACATTAAAAAGATTAATTTTACTTGAAGTAAAACTTCTTAGGGTAGAGAGAATTCAAGAAGAGTTTCACCACGCAAGCCTCTGTACCAAAGATTACAATGTGAAAATATTATTGAAAAAATTGCCTGGTGTGGTGGTGGGCGCCTGTAATCTCAGGAGGCAGGAGGATCATTGTAGGTTTGAGATCTGGGCTATAAAGTGAGCTCAAGGCCTGTTTGAATTGTATTGTGAGACCCTGTCTCAAAAGGACACAAAGGGGCCAGGGAGATGGCTTGGTACAATAAGTGCTTCCCTGGCAAGCTCAAGGGCCTGAGTTCAATACCCAGCCCTCCCCCCACAAAAAAAGGCCACAAAAATTAAATTAAATTAAAAAGTTATGTATTATCAAGTCATTCTAAATAGCAATCACTTATTTTCACTTTCGAGATAAAATGACTGATATGTTGCACATACACTGGAACATTTGCTGTTTGAAAGACCCAAGAAAAGACAAACTTAGTTGTCTCCATATCTACAACATTCCAGTATTTTTTTTTAATCCTCCTCTGCAGAAATATACACCCTTCTAAATCTAATTCAATCTGTATTTTATTTTATTTTTTTCCCCATAATTTTATTGAGAAACAAATAGCAATGAGACAGTTTCAAACCAAATTGGCAGGACAGTTTCAATAATTAACACATTGCCTAATTCTTCCTAGTGGCTAATTGCTGTACAAGATTCAATCTGTATTTTAAATGAAAGAAGGGCTGAGGAGATAGCTCTGTAGAATAAGCACTTGCCTGACAAGTACAAGGTCCTGAGTTCAATCCCTAGTACCTCAAAAAAAAAAAAAAAAAAAAAAGATTAAATGAAAGAGAAACAAACATTTTAGAATTTTTGTGACTTTCCCCTACATACAAATTTGACTGGAATCTAGCAACAAAAATTCTTTGCAGAAGTCTACTTGTATGCTTATAAATTTGAAAAAAAAAAGAGAATAAGCTATAATGGACAGATGCTATTATCAATACAATGCTATGTATTGCAACTAATTCAATCAACTAGGCATATTTCAAAAGTAACAAAAGATCTATCAAATTTTATTGTATATGGCAAACAAAAGTATCACTCAAAGCTTAACATAACCCAATAAACTACTGCTTTCTTTTCCTACAATTGGACCCCTAGCCATATACATATATATACACATATATATATACATATAATATATACATATATAATATATACATATATAATAATCGGCACATAAACCTTGCTCAGGCGTCACTGTACACCAAACAGTAGTAGCAGTAGTAATGTTCTCGAGCTTGCTCTGACACATCCAAGCCTTTAATCCCTCCTCCCATCCGAAAACGCGTTTGTTTTGGCACAAGGGGGTGGGAGCTATCTCTGTGGGGTTGCAAAGAGCATCAAAAGCTGTCACACAAACGAACGGTCGGCCACTTCAACAAGTCTAGGCGCTCGGGGTGAGGTGGGACGCAGCTCTCGAGACAGAAGAGTAAACACGGCGGCTCCACTGCGGAGGCTGCTGGTATTTTTTGTAGGAGGCTGTGGCGGACCGGGTAGGGTGGGGGACCTGAGAGGGCATCCAGTCCAGCTCCGCGGCCGGTATACTGGAAAGCCAACTTGCAGATCGCCGGGAGGCTGGGGGAGCCCATTACCAGCGTCCCTAACCCGGGCCCGTCCACGGTTGCGGAAGGCCCTGCCGCGGCAGAACTATCAGATCGGCGGAAGCCCCGCAAAACCGGCCCCGCGCCCGCGGCCGCACTCGGCTCCCAGCGTCCGCAAGCCCGCGGCCACTCATCCGCAGATGACGAGAGGGGCCCCAGTCCCGGAGAGGACCTCGGAGTCCGTGCTCTCGGCCTCCTGAGCCGCTGCCCCACGCTCACCCACCTGATGCTCTTTCACTACTTCGCTGAGGCAGGGATACCGCTCTGAGATCCACCGGTAAAACTTAGGGACTCCCATTTCAGCCGTCAACACCAGTTCCCGTCAGCGACGAACCGAAACCAAACGCCCCGCCGGGGCCTGCGCCGCCGCCTCGGGCCGTCGCTCCGCCGATGACAACGCACCGCCCGCCCGACCATAGAGAGCGTCGGTGGGGCCTAGAGCGACAGGTTCCGAGGCCGCGTCCCGGGGCGGGGCCTATCGCGTTCAGCCGCGCCGCAGGCTCCCGGGGCTCGCGGGTGGCTGAGATCGGAGAAGCTTCGGGTGTCCGCCTTAAATTTAGTTCTCAAAATGCGTTTGTAGAACTGCAGGTTTGGAAATGGTACGAAAACTGTCCAGGACTGTCAGAAGGGTACTTAACAATGATCGTCGCAGCTACTGGCTCCCGGGATTACTAATGTCACTATTTTCTAAGTTTAGAAATAGTTGATTTATTTGGATTAATTTGCGATGGGGAGTGTTTTTTTTTTCCCCCCTGAGTAAGGTACCGTTCCTGTGTCACAGGCCCATTAATCCCAGCATTCGGGAAGCTGGGGCAGGATTATCAAGGGGCCAGCCTGAACCACAAAGCAAGACCCTGTTCACGCTGCCCCTCCTAAATTGTTCTTTACCAGGTTGTAGAAAAATAATTTCCTAACTAGCCTTTCTTAACTGTTAACACTAAGCCCTCGATGGGAAATTATATATATATTTTTATATATGTTATATATATTTAGGAAATTACATTTATTTTTAATGTATTTGGTACAGGGCCTCACTACGCAGATCGGACTACTAGTGATTGTTTCAGCCTCCTCAGCATTGGGATTACTGGTGTGTGCGCCCGAGCGCCCCGGGGCGGGGCCAGCGAGGCACCCCAGTCCCTGCGCTGGCCTGAGCCAGCACTTAGTCCACGGAGCTGTCTCGCCGGCCCTGTCTCTATGTTTAGGTTTATGTTCACACTTTTTGTCTTTCCCCCCATCACGTTCAACCATACACACAATGCAGTTTTTCATTTCCTGTAATGTAATAACTGCATTATTTTGTAATTATTCTTGTAAGTCAATAAAATTTACAAAATTTTAACATTTTTAAAAATTTTAATCTCTCATTGAATTTTTAAATATTGCTGCCTTCTATTACCACTGGACTGTGCATTCTCTTATACCTACAGTATGGTAGTTATCTTTAAAATAAGAATATTGGGGCTGGGGATATAGCTCAGTGGTAGAAGACATGTTTAACACAAATGAGGACCTGGGTCATGGTTCAGCCCCAGAATCACCAGAAAAAATAATTACAGAGTATTTATTTAGATTGTTTTGTTTCATTGAGACAGGATCTCACTGTTTAGTTCAGGCTGGCCTTAAACTTACTATGTAGCCAAGGCCGGTCTCAAACAGGAGGCAATCCTCCTTCCTCAGCCCCCTAAGGACCAAGGACAGGATTACAAGTACGTGTCACCAACGCATCATGGAATTTATGTTAGAAACGAACAGATATAAGTAATAACAAATACATTCATTTAATTACTGGCATATTTTTGACATAGTTTCATTTCACATATATGGGGTCCAACCAAGATACATTTGACACAGTAAGTTTTCATCAGTAGCTTCCTGTATAAGGTAATGCACATGTCCTTCAATAGACAATGGCAGTCCTGTTACTCTATTCCGAGTCTTGATCACACCCTGCAGCCGTTGTTCAATGTCAAGAACGTGAGTCTTGGCCTAAAATGAAACAGAAAGTCATTACAGTTAGGCGCCCACTAGTGTGCAGTGTCGGTAACTTGGAATTTCTACCTTTTCTTGATATTAAGTCAATATCCTTTTACAGGACCAAATACAGAAAGATAAAACAAATCTAATAACTTGACATACTGACTTTGAGACTTTTAATGTAACTCACCATGAACTGACTGGACATGTTTCTGGATTATGTGAAATGTCCAGGGATTATTTCTACACTACAATTCTAGAAAAGTAATAATTTAAAATTCTTGTGTTGAAGGCTGGGGTATAATTCAGTGGTAGTTTTACCTAATATGCATGAGACCCGAGTACAATCCCCACCACCATGGGGGAAAAAACTGAAAACCCACAAAATAAAACCTATTTTGAACATATTTTGAACTTAAACTTTTGAATGAACACTAACAATGGGAAGTAAGCTGATATTTACATACTTTATTTTTTTTAAATGTATTTAGTACAGGGTCTAACAGGGTCTCACTACGTAGATTGGACTTGTGGTGATTCTCCCGTTTTCAGCGTCCCAAGAGCCATGATGCTCAGGCTCAATCCCTGGCTTACTGGCCTGGGGATCGAACTCCTGGCTGCTGTGTCTGCCTAAGTAAGTAGGTGCTTTAATCCTCTGAGCTATCTGGCTGGCTCTCTGATATTTACATTATAAAATACAATCCTAAAAAAGACCAAAAAACCAAAATACATTCCTGCCAATGGATATTCTAAGTAAACTACTTAGAATCCCATACATTTATGTTTCAAGAAAATCAGAATCCAATATTGAGTCTGGGTGTGATGATACACAGCTATGATCCCAGCATTCAGGAGGCTGAGGCAGGAGGTTGCTCTAACTTTGAGGCTAGCCAGGGATACAAATGTGTTCAAGCCCGGCCTGCACTACAAGCAAGACCTGTCTCAAAAAAAAAAAAAAAGTGACAATACTGCCCGCTTGGGTCCTCCTCCTATTCCTCTCTCAGAAGAAGCTTTCTTTACCCTAATAAATCTTCTGCTCTTTAAAAATAAGTGACAATACCAGAAAAACAATCCTCAGGTAAGACTATAGTTCAGTGATAACGCATGTATTTAGTATATGTAAGAACCTGGGTTTGCTACCAAAACAAAAAAACAAAATAAACAAACTCCTTATTAAAAATAACTAAGAAAACACTGAGCCTTCCACTACTTAAGTAATGAGTGAACCACTACATTTTTCAAGGATTGTAGCACACTATTATCAGTAATTTCAATGTTCCAACATAGCCATGTGTTCACAGGTAATTTGTGTTCTAAGTTTTCATGCTATTTCTAAATTATAAGCTGTGATTAAACCATTGTGTTAATAAACAAATGCTAGAATTGTTCATAGTAACACTTTTTAAAACCTTAGATTTCAGAGCAATCGCTATTCAGTCAGTGACAGTATTTAGAAACAGTTATTTGTAGAGACAAAACAGTGTTAGCTCACTTCAAGTTGCACCTCCTACGAACCTTTTCATTGACAACCTCCCCAGTTTCACTCAGTGGTGTTTTGGAATGTCCTTTCACTGGTTTACTCCACTCCACAAGAGGATCGTGTATAAAAGTCTTTAAGACACTAAAATTAAAACAAATAGTAATTATGCAATGTTATCTTTGCAAAAAAAAAATCTTGTTAAAAATTAATTCTTGGGGTTTAATCCCTGGCACCAAATGCTGCACCAGCCCTGCCCTTGGGCGTGCTGAGCCAGACAGGAATCCAGGTACGGTGGCATAATCCCAGTGCTGGGGAGGCTGAAGACAGAAGGATCGCTATGAGTCTAAGCTGTGTAATGAGACCCTGTAACAAATACATCATCATCATTATCATCATTATCATAATAATAATAATAATAAATTCTTAAGGGTTCGTGAAGGATAGGAAGTTGTTGAGTAATAAGACATTACTGTGTTAGTACCTTTACAATATGATGATGTAAAGTTATTGTTTAGGGTAAAGAAAGGTAAAATGAAAGGAAAGAATGGTACAAGGTAAGACAAAAAAGAGGTAGTTGGGAAGGTCAGATGAGTTGTGGGTGTTGTCTCTAAATGTGTACTGTGAATTGATAAATGACTATATATTGAATAAGTGAATTTATCCCTCGAAATAATATAGGCAATGGATTTGAATAGACTCAAAGATATACAAATGACCAACAAACAGATGAAAAGATGCTTAACATCCCTGCTTATCAGGAAAACACAAAACAATGAGATACTTCTTCACACCCAGTATAAGAGCTAAAAACTAAAGACTAATAAAGTTGATAAAGATGTGGAGAACTGGAACCCTGAGCACTATGGGGGATTATGAAGTATTAACACTGCTTTGAAAAATACTTCGGAAGTTCATCAAAATGTTAAATATGTAGCTAATGTGTGACTCACCAAGTTTATTCTTATATAGATATACACAATTAAACTGAAAACACATCTACATAAAGTTTTTGAGACAGGGTCTTGCTATGTAGTTCAGGCTGGCCTTGAACTTACTATGTCGCCCAGGCTGGCCCTGAAGTTTCTCTCAGTGATCTTCCTGCTTCAGCCTGCTAAGTGTTAGGGTCACAGGCGTGTACCACTAGGCCCAGTCACTGTAAAGTTTTGTACAACGTACATAACCACCCTATTCACAGTAGCAGGAAAATAGAAACAATACATACAACACAAACGTTTTTTTAATAACACTTTTGTATGTGTGGTACTGGGGATTAAACTCAGGGCCCTGTCCTTGGTAGGCAAACATATTTTAACTGATTAATGAATCAAGAAAGAATATATGTATCAGCAACAAATTATTTTTGGCAATAAAGAAGAATGAAATAGTTATACATGAGGAACCTTGAAAACATGCGAAGTGAGGCTCAGAAGATAGCTCAGCAGCATAAGTGTCTGCCTGGAAAGCTCAAGGTCCCGTGTTTGATCCCTGGTACTGAAAAAAAAGGCTAAGTGAAGACAGACACAAAAAAACACATATAGCTGGGCACGGTGGCACATGCCTATATCTCTAGCACTCAGGAAGTTTATGCAGGAGGATTGCTGTAAGTTGAAAAGCAGCCTAGAAAAAAAAAAAGGCCAGCTGAGATCTTATGAAAAACCAACCACGAAAATAGAGCAGCTGAGGCAAGATCATTCCAAGTTAGAGTAGTGGTCATGTTCCTGGAGGTGGTAAGAAGGATGACAAGAACAAGAAAAAGAAATATGAACATCCTGTACCAACTAGAGTAGGGAAAAAGAAAACAAAGGGACCAGATGCTGCTAAGAAACTGCCACTGGAGACATTTCACACTCAGTGCTACTTAAAATTACTCAAGTGAGAATTAAAAAGACTGTCTTTTTTTTTTTTTTTTTTTTTTTGCGGAACTGGGGATTGAACTCAGGCCCTTGCGCTTGCCAGGGAAGCGCTTATTCCACTGAGCCATCTCCCCGGCCCAAAGACTGTCTTCTTATGGAGAAAAAATTCACTAGAAATCAGGAACAAATGAAACTATCAGAAGAAAATCAAGAAGAAAGGTCAAATGTGGATGATCTGAAGGAGGCCCCAATATTAGTAGGAACCTTGAAAGATATCATTGATGATAATCATGTCATTTTTTTTCTGTATCTATGGGCTCAGAACACTGTCAGCAACCTTTTGCTTGTGGACAAGGATCTGCTGGACAAGGGCGCTCAGTCCTATTCAATCACAAGGCATATGCTATGGTTGAAGTGCTATGTGACACAGATACCCTGGTCACAGTGATCAAGGTAGAAAAGTCTGCCCAGGAAACCTATGCCAATATTGGTGGGTTAAACAACCAGATCAAACAAATTAAGGTATTTGTGGCTCCTTCTCTCACCCACCCTGAGATGGTTGTAAGGTTACCTAAGGGGATCATCCTCTGTGGTCCACCTGACACAGGGAAAACCTTGTCTGCTAAATTAGTACTGAACTAAATGTTGGCCACTTTCTTGAAAATGGTTGGCCCTGAACTTATTTGGAAGTACCTGGACTCCAGAAGTACCTGTACCTATACTGGTATGAAAACTGTTTTGAGTCACAGAAAAATGTGCACTACTGATCTTGCCTTTTTAGACAGTGTCTCCTTATGCATCTAAGGCTGGCTCTGAGCTTACTTTGTAGCCCAGGTGGTCTCGAACTTGCAATGATCCTCTTGCCTCAGCCTCCCAAGTGATGGAATTACACCATGTACCATATCTGGCCTGAAAAAGACTTGTATAACATTATTTAGAAGTAATGTTTCAATAGCACAAGAAATGTTTAAATAGACTCAAGTACTTTAGTTGTATGGAAACAAGAAGGACTGTCAGGAATCTGTCTCTTCTGTGCCCAATATAGCTCATCATTTATTTTGTTTTGACATAGGATCTCAGTATGTACTGCAAGCTGGCCTCAAACTTGCAATGACCCTCCTGCTTCAGCCTCCTGAGTGCTGGGATTATAGGCAAGTGCTGGGATTAATAGGGGTGCGCCCCCATGCAGGGCCTCATCCATCTTGTTTATTAATCAAATTGATGCCACTGGTACCAAAAGATACCGTTCAAACCTTGGAGGTGAGAGAAAAATTTAGTAAACGGTATTGGAATTGTTGAACCAATTGGACAGATTTGATTCACAGAGAAATATCAAAGTTACCAGGGCCCAAACAGAATGGAAGCTTTAGATACAAAGCAAGTCAGACCAGGGCAAATCAATAGGCAAACTAAGTCTCCTCTGCCTGGTGAACACTAAGAAGCGCAGTTTTCAGATTCACACCAACAGGATGATGCTGGCCAAAGATGTAAGCCTGGATGTTCAGACCATGGCATGGTGCTGGCATCAAGGCAATCTGTACAGAAATTTGTCTGATAGCCTTGAGAGAATGTAGAATGAAAGTAACAAATGAAGAACCAAAAAAAAAAAAAAAAGAAAGAAAATATTCTACATAAGAAACAAGAAAGCAACATTGAAAAGCCATCTAGTGAACATGACTGCTTTTAGGAATGTGCTTGGGACTTTTCCCAAGGTTTGAAAAGGGCCTGGAGGGAAACCATGTTACAGTTAATTTTTATTGGTAAGACATGGTGTCTCCTGTAGCATGCCCACTGGATGGCTTTTTTCTGTGGTTCCTGTGCTGCTTGCTAAGTCACAATAAAAAGTTCTCTCTCTCTCTCTCTCTCACAACTTAAAATGCCACATATTATATGATTACAATTATATAAAATGTCCACAATAGGGAAATTCATAGAGATAAAGGTAGATTAGTAGTTGCAAGGAAATGGCTAGGGACAGGAAGATGGAAAAATAAGTGCTAATGCTTATGGAATTACTTTTTGTGGTACTGAAAATATCTTAGAATAGTTGCACAATTGTATGAATACACTAAAAACCACTGAGTATTCACTTTTAAAGGGGTAAATTTTATGGTATGTGAATTATTTTTCAAAGCTATTCTTTATAAAAATATACTTTAGCTAAATGCAAAGTGATTACTAAATAAAGCTTAGGGACCAGTATTTACACTCAAGGTTACTGCTAAGTTATTTATGAAGTATGGATGATTACCTCATTAAAGGCTCTCTCTGATCTCGCATCAGCCTCAGTGTAACTTCACATGCTCTTCGAAAAAGACCCTCTGTTCCCATTGGACCCATTCCATTAACCATATTATGAGTTAGGCGAAATGGTACAATTTCTGGAACTTCAAAAGTTTCTCCCTTAAAAGCAAAATGCATTTTATTCCAAAGTAACAAGTTAGCATTTTTAAATCTTTACTGGAGTTTAAAATTTCATGATTAAACAATTTTAGCAAAGAGCAAAAATAGCTTCAAAATATTTGTTTGTAACTATATTACACGTTTAGAGCATGAAAGAGTCATCAGTCTTGTTTTGCTTTCAGGGAACTAAAATCAAATTTGATCTTCGATAACATCTAGAAGACTAACAGATTCACCTTTCACTTATTTAGTATAGTAAACACCATTATAGAGAAGTTTTTAATATGTATTTATTCTCATTAACTTCCCAATGTTTTTCTTTTCTTTCTTTCTTTTTTTTTTTTTTTTTGGTATTTAGTACAGGGTCTGCAGGGTCTCACTACACAAATCGGACTCATAGTGATCCTCCTGTTTTCAGCCTCCCAAGCCCTGGGATTATAGGTGTATGCCACCATGCTCAGTCTCAGTCACCATCTCAGCATGCCCCGGGGACAGGGCTGGCATGGCATGCCAGGGATTGAACCCTAGTCCCTGTGTCTACCTAAGCAGGCACTTTAATTGGTTGAGTTATCTGGCTGGCCCCCAATGTTTTTTTTTCTTTTTCTTTTTTTTGGCGAAGCTGGGGATTGAACTCAGGCCCCTGTGCGTGCCCGGCAAGTACTTATTCAACTGAGCTATCTCCCCAGCCTGTCCCCTCAATGTTTTTCTCGAAATAATACAAAATACAAACAAAAATTATTTTATTTTTCTTCTTTAAAGCTTTCACTTAAGCTACATGTGTTGGTACATGCCTATAATTCCAGCAGAGAGGCAGGAAAATTGCTTAGAGTTTGAGGCCAGCCTGGACTACAAAACGAGTTCAAGGCCATCCTGAACTGCATATCAAATCCCTGTTTCAAAAATATAAAACAAATAAAAAATTTTCACTTTAAAGCAGGAGGGGATGAAGATAACAATATTTAATATAGTAATTGTTTTTTTCTCTTAAAAAGAAAAAAAATTAATGAAAATTATACTATATCTTATAAAATAAAAGGTGTAACTGTAAAGAAAAAATGAAAAATAAAAAACCCAAGAGGTGAAAAGAAATAGCCAGGTGTCAGATATTTCCCTCAGACAAGATATGAAGTATGTTGGGGGCAAGGAGATGACTCTGTGGAATATGTGCTTCCTTGGCAAGCTCAAGGGCCTGAGTTCAATCCCTGGTTCTGCAAAAAAAAAAAAAAAAAAGGTAAGAAGTATGTTAATGCAAGTCCAGGTGTACATTTTCTGTTGTTCTCTAATTTGCCTTTTCCAGAGTGCTTTTATCTTTACCTTAAAGTCCTTTTTAGCATGATTTATATCAATGGTTTATCTTTGATTTATTCTCAATTGAGTGTATGACCTTTCTCAGTTTCCTGGAATAGCACAAGGCAACTGAAAGATTGAGAATGAAGAAATAGCAGACTAATTTACCAATCTCCAGGATCTTTTCTTTTTGAGAAAACATCTCACTATGTAATTTAGGCTGGCCTTGAGTCTACTACGTAGCCCAAGCTGGCCTTAAACTTGTGGCAATCCTGCCTCAGCCTTCCAGCTGCTGGGAGGATAAGCATACATCACAGTGGCTGGCCCTCTATAATTTTAACCTTAGTTGTAGGGGACCTTAGATTTTTTTTTTTTTCCTTCTTTTTTATTTTTTAACTGGGGATCAAACTTGGGACCTTGCAGAGGCTTATGCTGCTGAGCTATATCCCGGGCCTTGCAGGGAGCCTAATTGCTTTAATTTCTCCCAAAGCCTTACTCTGGATCTGAAATTGAATCTGAAAGGTTATTTTCTAGATATCTGGGTTTGGTTTTACTTTCTTTCATTTTGCAGTCCTGGGGAATGAGTCTATAGCTTGGTGCATGCCGGGTAAATGTTCCACCACTAACTACATCCCTTGTCCACATACACTTATTTTTTCTATTATTATTATTATTATTATTATTATTATTATTATTTTGTCTTTTTAAGACCGAGTTTTGCTATGCAGTTAAGGCTGGCCCTGAGTTCACTTTGTAACCCACGATGGTCTCCAATTTGAAATGATCCTCTAGCCTCAGGCTCCCCCAATGCTGGGATTACAGGCATGCACCACTACACCGAGCTCATTTATTTTTTTGAGACAGGGTTTTGCTATGTAGTTTAGGCTACCTTTGAACTCACTATGTAACCCAAACTGGCCTCCAACTTGTAGCAATCTTGCTGCCTCAGTTTCCTTAGTGCTGGGATTACAAGCATTTACCACCACATGCAGTTCCTATATATCCTTAAAACTGTTAATTCTGATAAGCTGCTACATTTAGAAACTATAATATTAAATTCTCTTTATAAAATTAAGTCTCAGTAAATGAATGGATCTGGCTATGTATACATAACTAGTAACTGAGTCAGAATATGCTTTTTTATTTTTCCACCATGTATTTGGTACAGGGTTCTACAGGGTCTCACTACACATATCAGACTCATAGTGATTCTCCTGTTTTCAGCCACCCAAACCCTGGGATTACAGGTGCACTACCACGCCCAGTCTCAATCCCCATCTCAGCGTGCCGCAGGGTCAGGGCCGGCATGGCACACTGGTGATCTAACCCCAGGTCGCTTCGCTCTGCCTGAGCAGTACTTTAGTCTGCTGAGCTATCTGGCCAGCCCAGGATATGCTTTTGGACATCAAGTTCAATGCTACTTCACTATATCACTCTTTTAAATTCTCTCCATCCTAAATTGGTCTACTATGGAGTAAATGATGAAAAGTAGACAAGAAACTCCAATGAGACACTGCTATGAGTGTAACTTACCAATAAGTATGTTTTCCTTTGGAGGAACCAGGGATTGAACTCAGGCCCTTGCACTTGCTAGGGAAACACTTATTCCACTGAGCCACCTCCCCAGCTGCAACAGGTATGTTTTAAAAGGGAAATTGCTATGGAAAGGAAACTAGGAGAAAATATGTAATTACACTAAGTCACATTACATACCTTATTAAAAAGACAGTTGAAATCCACATGTACACATTCACCAGTCAAAGAATCAAAAAGAATGTTTTCGCCATGACGGTCTCCAAGACCCAGGATATAGCCAACCATTGACATTACAGCAGTAGAACGGCAGTATGCTGATCTGCTACTGTACCTAAAGGAAACACACTGTCCATCAAATATCTTTATGCTAGATGAGGCAACAAAAAATATTAAGCATTCAACCAGAACATTTTTGGTAACTTACCATGATGTAGGATCAGGGAATGTTCTCAGAAACCACTCATGAAAAACAGGAGGATGCCTAGGAAGCAGAAGTTCTTGGAATACTTTGAATTTTTCAGATAGAGTTGATGACTTTGGCAACATACACTGGCGAAGTTCCTTTCCTGTCATATATACTCCTACGTGGCAGAGTGATTTCCATTAATCATACAACCAAAGGAGAAAAGGAGAAAAATATTTTTGTTATACCAGAACAGGGTACTGGGCATGGTGGCACATGCCTATAATCCCAGCATGTGGGAGGCTAAAGCAGGCAGATCATTGTGAGTTCAAGGTCAGGCTGGGCTACACTGTGAGCTCAAGGCCAGCCTAAACTGCATAGCAAGACCCTGTCTCAAAAAGACAAAAAAGGGCAACCCACTCATTTGGGACCCCTCCTGCCTCTTAGGAGCTACTGCTATTCCTAATTCTCCAATAAATTTTCCTGCTTTTAAAAAAAGGCTTAATCAATAAATTAAGAAAAATAGAACAGGGTATATCAAATTGTTACTCAAAAGCAAGATTAAATGAAAAAATTTCAGTCATATATATATATAAACTTAATATGTGATCTTATAATGAAATAAGCCATTTTCCCTTTCATACTTACAAAAATGGAGTGTCTTACTGATGAAAATTACTCTTAACAAAACCTAATGTCATGTGATCATGTAACTACAGAATATAAGATTCAAAAAAAGTTCAGTGCAAATTTATCCCTGGAATTGTGAAAATGTGCAATACTAAAGGAAAGTACATGTAGTAATTTCTCTGTTAATCAGAATCTGTTGTTAATCAGGATGTAGTATACATTCAAACCAAAGTATTACATTTTTATTGAACTCAGGACCTTGAGCTTGCTAGGTAGGCGTTGTAGTGCTGGACTACAATACCAGCCCTAAACCAAACAATTACTAATGAGCCAACATTGGTGCTCGGGAATAATTTACTTCATCTGATAAACTAGTCTATAAAATTGATAGTACAACTGATTCTTAAACTAAGCATTAGAATACAAATCTAGTCTGCAGTTTTGTCTCAAGCTTAATGATTTAAGAATTTTAGTCTGAAGTATTGCATAGTTCGACTGTTTATGATACTGTAGAAGATATTTAAAAAAAAATCTATCTACTATAAAGGCCAAGTATTATAATGCATACCTGTAATTCCAGCACTCAAGAGGCTGAGGCAGGAACTTCATCAAGTTCAAGGACAGCCTGGGCTATATAGCAAGTTCAAGGCCAGTCTATGCTACATAGTAACACTTTCAAACAGCAAATGAATCTGATATCAATAAATAAAATTTATATAACATTTTATCCTCATGAATAAAGTAGTCAACAAGGGCCAGGGAGATAGCTCAGTAGAATAAGTGCTTGCCTGGCAAGCGCAAGGGCCTGAGTTCAATTTCCGGTTCTGCCAATAAATAAATAAATAAATAAATAAAGGAGTCAATAGCAAGTTCCTTGAATTTGACTTAAATGTGTTTTAACTCTGCAACGTGTTAAACATGTGAACACAGATGTTACTTCTCTGATATAGTCTACACAATAGTCAGCCTTTAAAATAATGTATATAATATACTTAGCATAATGCCCTTAATCTAGTAATTTGTCGGATGACTTATTGCTATAGATTGACTTGTGTACCTCAAGAAATGTGTTAAAGAATGTGACATTTGAAAATAGGAAAGAAAAAAGAAATAGGGTTACTTTTGGGTATGTTTTGAGATAGAGTCTTACTTTATAATTCAGGCCAGCTTTGAAGTCACTATGTAGTCCAAGTTGGTCTTGAACTTGCAGTGATTCTCTTGCCCCAGCCTCTTAAGTAAAGAGATTACAGGTATACTCCACTATGTGTGGCTTTATTTTTAAATTTTTATTAGTAGGTGTCACCGGTATACAATGATTACATTCATCATGAGAAGTTAGCACACATACATAACACATCTTAATTCTGTTTTACCCCTCTCTCCCATCTCCTGCTCCCCTTTGGAAACAGGGTCTTCACAGATGTAATCAGGTTAAATGAGGTCATTTAGGTGGACCCATAATTCAATAATCCAATGACTATTATCCTTATAAAGATAACCCACCTAAGTGTTGGTTTTGTGTGCCACTGTAGGAAACTGATCTACTTATTTTCTACTTCACTCTGATAACTTGATTTATTTATTTTTGATGCATTACATCACATGCATTTCAAAAATATTTTGAAATAATTTTAGACTTAGAAAAAGCATAAATAATAGAGTTCTTATATATTCCTTATGCAGCTTTCCTTAGTGTTCTTATCTTTTTTTTTTTTTTTTTTTGGCAGAACCAGGGATTGAATTCAGACCCTTATCCTTGCCAGGGAAGTGCTTATTCTACGGAGCCATCTCCCCAGCGCCCTCATAACTTTTTAAACAGAGGTGTAATTATAATAGGAAGTTATTATTGTTCCTGTATTATTAACTAACTTCAGGCTTTATTTAGATTTCACTAGTTGTTCTATTAGTACACTTTCTGGATCAAGATTCAATGCAGGAGTCCACATTATATTCAGCTGTGTTGTTAATGGTATCCAGTTTGAGAAACATCTGCCTTTGTTCTTAAGAATGCTGACCCTTACATTTTTGTTCTTCTGCTATATAGTTCTTCGTAATTAATATATATTTATCTTATGAGGAGGCATTTTGAGACTCTGGAAATAATTTGCTTTCATTCTACTTTACTAATTTTAGTACTCATTGACAGTCATGGCTTACCAAATATTATGGAGTTTGGTGATCTTCTATCTATCCTTTACATTTATCCATTCCAATTCTACTATGAGAAAAACCTTCCTACTTCATTCATTCATTCTTGTATTTATTTTTACTCAAATTATTCCAAGTGTAGATGGTGAGATCTTATTACTCTAATCAAACACTTCAAGTTTCATTCTAGCCTAGTCTCTTTCGTTTTCTTTTTGGATGCTGAGAAAACTAATTCTCACTATCCATAATTTGCTAAGGACTTATATACATATCAAGTAGTTCCAAAATTTCTAACCAATATGTAGGAAAAACAAATTTTCAGATATATTTTTGTAAATTACCTCAAATTCTTCCCTAACAAAGATAAAAAAGGATTTAAAATATAATGAAAAAATAAAGCAAAGAAAGGAGGGAGGGAGCATGAAAGGGAAGGAAGACAGGAAAAAGGGAACAAAAGAAACAACTGCTTCTGTACATGAAATCTAGATATTTCACTAAGACATATAAAATAAAGTATTTGATATAATAAAAATAATTATATCTATATTATTTTATGCTGATAGCTATCATTTCCATATTTTATACTTGTAAGAAAAACAATTGTTGTTACCTTTTTCTTTATATATTTTTGTCAGAATAGGTCTCAAGCCAGCAGTATTGTTCACCCATTCAATAATCCCACATTCATCATTCAGTGGAATAACAGCATATGTTCGGATGTGAAGTTCTCTTCTCCGAGATTCTGCATCTTTTCTTAAGCACTATTAATGAAAAAGATGCACATAAATTTAAAGAACTGAACTCAAAATCTCTACATGCTTTATCAAATATCGCTAAATAGCTTTACTTCACAGTAAAAGAATGCTAAGGAAGGCTTACTATGTGTGGTATAGATGAGTAATTGTTCTGAAAGGTAGAGAAGAAAACTACTGGGAATGTACCCTTAATCTATTTAAAAACCATGAAAAATGCCTTAGGGGCAAGGCCTTTAAATTATTCAGTATTAATATAAGAATATGTTATAATATTGTACATACAAATTTAGCAGTGACAAAATACTTCTTTTTTTTTTGCAGAACCGGGGATTGAACTCAGGCCCTTGTGCTTGCCAGGGAAGCGCTTATTCCACTGAGCCATCTCCCCAGCCCAGTAGTGACAAAATACTCTTTTTTTATTGCTTGATAGATATTACTGAAATGTGAAGTCCTTAGGCCCAGAGGATGGTATTTAATTTTAATTATCTACAAAGCACATGAACAGAATATATGAGTTGTATAACATCCTAAAAATGTATTTCTTACTATTGTTGTTTAATTATTATGGCTTTACTTCAAGAGCTATTCTTCTAGAACAAGAAAATTTTACATATTTAATATGATTAATCCAGACATACAAATTAAGAAAAAATATTATAATGCTTAATTCTGGAACACTATGCAATAGGCAAATGAAGCACATATCTATGTGTAACTTCACATATATGATAATTTCTTCACTTCAAAAGCACAATCACTGACCAAAACCACATTTAAATTTAGGGTTGAGTAGGCTCCATAAATGGCAGAAAAACCATATAGCACTAAAATCTCATAAAAATTAGTCTGAGGCTTCTAAGATCAAAACAGTAAGATTACACTAGTGTCTTCCACCATCAGGTTATTTTATTTGAACATTTAATGAAAAGTTGCAGTAATAAAATACGTTAATCATAATATATATAAATTTATATATTAAAGCAAAGGCATTTGATACTCAAAAAAACATGTTTAAGGTGCTCTGGCAAGAATATACTAGTTATTTAACAGTGAATTAAAGTTGCAATTTGTCAAACATTTTAAATGAACATTAATCCTCATATTGCCTTTGAAATATGAGGATTAATTTTGAAATGTGTTTCAAATGTAGTATTAACTTTTAAATTACTTTTAGTTAAACTAAGCACAGATCATAATTGTGCCTATTTTGTAGTTGCTCTGCTGCGAGGCATGGAATCCAGGGCCTCTGGGGTCTATCACTGAGAAACACTTTCAGTCCAAAACTCCTTAAATACAAAACAAGAAATGAGTTTGTAGCCAGCTAGGGATCAGTAGTGGGTTCCAGGCCAACCTGAACTGTGCAACCTTTGAGACCCTATCTCAAAACAAATGCCCCCCCAAAATTCCAAGCAAAACAAATCACTGGGGCCAGGGAGATGGCTCAGCAGAATAAGCGCTTGCCTGGCAAGTGCAAGGGCCTGAGTTTGCTCCCCAGTTCCACCAAAACAAAAACAAAAACAAATCACTTATTGCTGTATGTTTCCTATGCTAAAGACTACAAACTTTTCTAATAAAAAAGATAGGGGGCCTGCCCCTTAGCTCGGTTCTTTAAGTGGCTGCTTCCACAAAGCAGTCAGGCTCAGGTTGCTGTGGTTCCATCCCCATAACTCAAGCCAGCCAAACCTGCCCTGAAGGCATTCGGAGAAAAAAAAAATCCTTCTAATAAAAAAGATACTCTGAACCTGGTGGTACATGCCTATAATCCCAGCACTCAAGAGGCTGAGGCAGGAAGAAAGCCATGAGTTTGAAGCCATCCTGGGCTACTATATAAATGAGTTCAAGACCAGCTTGCATAACATAGTGATAATCTATCTCAAAAAGTAAAAAAAGTGTACTGAAATGTGTGGGGCCAGGTGTAGTGATGTATACCTATAATCCCAGTACTTAGGAGGCTGAGACAGGAGGACTGCCAAGAATTCAAAGCCAAGGGCCAGGGAAATAGCACAGCAGTATAAGCAGCTGCCTGGCAAGTGCAAGGTCCTGAGTTTGATCCACAGTACTGCAAAAAACAAAAAAACAAAAACCCCCATAACTATGAATAATGAGTTCAAAGCCAGCTTGGGATGCATAATTAAAGGCCAGCCTGAACTACACCGCAAGATCTTGTCTCAATATACAAAACAAATAAAACAAAAATATTCAGAAATGTGTGGAGAGGGGATGGGAAAGAAAGAAAAGTATTTTTAAAAAGTTACATCGGAAAAAAAAATTTCATCTTTCCACACTATCACTTAATATTCATAAATGAAAAAATGTTATGCAATTATACACTGGCTAAAGAGTAATACAAGATATATAAGACCACACACTTATGATAAAAGTTTAATGGGACTTCTTATATCATCTTTCAGACAGGTATCAATACCAATAACACACACACAAAAATGCTAATGAAGGGCTGGCCAAATAGCTCAGCGAATTAAAGTGCAGGTGCAAGCACTGAGGGTTCAACCCCAGGCCTTCTGTGCTGGCTCGACCCTTGGGGCATACTGAGAGGGCCATTGAGACTACTGGGTGTGGTGGTGGTGGGGCACGCCTGTAATCCCAGCTCTTGGGAGGTTGTAAACAGATCACTACGAGTCTGATCTAGTAGTGAGACCCTGAACACCCTGTAGATGCTTCCCTAAATATATATATTTAGGGAACATTCCAGGAAACTGTGAGCTATATATGTATATATATATATATATATAAAACAATATGCAATAAAAAATACTAATGATTACTTCAATGAGGTGAATAAAAGAATTTTTTTTCTAGCAGACACATAACCCAAATAAATCAAATATGTACACATTATTATTATTATTTTTTTTTTGGTAGAGCTGGGGATTGAACTCAGAGCCTTGCGCTTGCCAGGGAAGCGCTGATTCCACTGAGCCATTGCCCCAGTCCCAATGTACACATTATAGATATCATTAAATAGGAAATATTTTCCACATTAATATGGCTTACATTTTTATATGTTAAAAATGGAGGCACGCAACTTTATATGTATATATCTAAAGCTTTGAAAACTAGGATTTGAGCAGATACTTGTATATTCATGTTCAAAGCAACATTATTTATAATACTTAAAACACGGAAGCAATCTAAGTGCTCATTAATGAATAAAGTGTAGCATACATATGCAATGGAGTATCAATTTTAATAGGAAATTCTGAACCTTGAAGTCATAATGACAAGTAAAATAATCCATTTATAAAATGGGATTGTTATGGTTTGTGCATAGTTGTCCCCCCAAAGCCTCATGCAGTCTTGAGGCAGCTTCTGGACTTTGTGATTGATTATTGTGGGTGTGGATGCTGCACCTGCCCTGGGAGGTAATTTGCATTTCAGTGTAAGCAGGGAAGAGAAGCTAGCTGCTTGAGCTGCTACTACCCCTCCCTTGAGCTCTTGCTGTTTGCCACTGCCAAGATAGGTTGCCCTCTGCCATGTGCAGCTCTGCCTTGGAGCCAGCTAAATATGGACTGAACATTCCAGGAAACTGTGAGCTAAATAAACCTTACTTTCCCTAATTTAAGTGTTGGGTATTTGTGCCAGCAAAAAAGTGCCTAAGACAGGGTTATATTACATAATTCCACTTATATGTAGTACTCAGAGTGGTCAAATTCATAGAGACTGAAAGAATTGTTTGAGGCTGGAATGGACAGGAAATAAGGAGTTACTTATTACTTAATAGACCAGTTTCAACATGGAAAATCTAAAAAGTTCTGAAGGGTATGGTAGTGATGCCTGCATACCTATGTGAATAAACTAAATGCCACTCTACTATATATGTGAAATGGTTTCATGGTAAATTTTCTGTTATGTATGTTTTATCACAATAAAAACAAGTGAAAGTGAAAAAATACATTTCACTCCTTTTTCCTATGAGTGACTTGTATGCACACCGACAAGCTCATATCATATTGATATTAATTCTGGTAATTACAAAAGTTATTTCCAAACCTTATTAATCAATGAATTGAATTCCATTAATCTACAGTCTTTTCTTAGGTCATCTTTTGGTTTACACATCATGATGTAGAACTTTCCATCTGATCCTTTTAAAGAGATCTTCTTTGGTTTTTGAAGAGAAGCAAGAATTTCCACCTATATAAGGATGAGTTTTAAGACCAAACTTCTTTAAATATCACCATAATCATGTAACAACAACAAAATGGTTGCCTATGAAACACAGTTTCACCCATTAGGAATGAGTATGAGGTAAAGAGATCAGCAAAACAAGTACTTACACATGTAAACTGTGACAATTCCCTTTAAAAGTTACAATAGTTAAGGTTTTTGAAATTCTATTTAAGATTTATGAAAGACCTTTCAAACTGTTCTTAATCTAAGTACTAATCAATAACTGATAACAATCTTGACTTTTGAAAAGAAAAAACAAAACCGCAAATTAAGTCTACCTAATGAGGTAAATAAGATGTACAATACCAAGTTAAAATAAAAAATGACAATAATACAAATAATAATAACGCATTATGTGGTTGGATAATTGGCAGGGAAAGAACAAATGTTCTGAGCCATAAAGTACTAGGATATATAGAGAGCTTTCAACAGTATTTACTTAGGAAAAATGCTCTACTATCATTTCTTTAAAAACAATCATATGGTGATACATGACTATAATCACAGCCCTCAGAAAGGAGCAGAGGAGGAGGATCAGTTTGAGTTGAAGGCCTGCCAAAATTACACAGTGAACTCAAGATGAGCCTGAACTACACAGTGGGAAACCCTGTCTCAAAAAAAAAAAAAAAAAGTCTAAACCTACATTTTACACTTAAAAAAAAAAAAACCCACAAAATAAACAAACTCTTACTAGGTGATTTTCACTTCTTCCCACGAAGCAAATAAAACTTGTATTTTATTTTTTCTCTTTTACATTTTGAGGACAAAAAACAATATGAAAAAATTGAAGTCTAAAAACAAGGGTTAGAGATACACTAAAACAATATGAACATGTGGAAAAAAATACTAAGCCAAACAAATTATTTCTTTTTTGGGGGTACTAGCAATTGAGCTCAGGATCTTGTGCTTGCCAGGTGGGCATTTGTGCCACTGAACTATATCCCCAGTCAAACACAAAATTTTAATCAATGAATTTTCTACCATCAGTATAAGACAGTTTCACTTTTCTGTATTTCCTGTTACTTTTCTCCCATCCAAGTACTAACCAGGCCCGACCCTGCTTAGCTTCCGAGATCAGACGAGATCGGGCGCATTCAGGGTGGTATGGCCGTAAACTCCAGTTACTTTCTTTGCAAATAAAATTCATCTAAATTCTTAGTTTGACTTGAAGTTTTAAACTAAATTTTAATATTATAGTAATAGACATATAAAACTATAGTTTACCGTATCATCAAAACCTGCAATATAGGCCCAATGTCCGGGAAATGGATCATAATTAGTATGGGCACCCGGGATTGATGGAAGCGTAGGTATCATGACTGACTGCAAAGGAATGAGGATTTCACTAAATGTTGCTTCCTCTACCAGCCTTTTTAGCATTTTAAAATGAGTGCTCATGCTTAATGTGGAACTACTTCCGTCGACCTGAAAAAGAAAACAGTACATTTTATCTTTTTTCACTTTAAAAAAATTTTTTTTTATACCAGAGATCGAATTCTGAACCTTACACTTGTCTGGCTTATACTGCTGAGTTATGCCCCAGACTTGTTTACTTTTGAATTACAAAATACTGTACCACAGTAAACATTTCACTTTTATATTATTTTAATTATAAAGGTTCAGCAGTATAGTTCGTAAAGTCTTCCCCACACCTTAACTAGGGATTGAACTCAGGGACTTTTCACTAAGCTGTATTCTCATCTTTTTTAAGTTCTCTTTTACCCATCAATAACAGGAATTATGTCATAAGACTGCTTGATGACTAAAGGAGATAACTGAGTTCTATTATTAAAAAGATCTGTAAGTCAAATACATTTTTGGGCTAACAAATTTCATTATGCAGTAAAAAGATAAATTCAGCTAAATTTCTCATTTGGTGTAAAGATTGTACATGTCACTGTAGCAGGAGCTATGTGTTTGATTATGGGCTATCCTAACAGATTATAATTAGTAGTAATCTGTTATATGTATGTGTACTTTTTTA